>NC_084793.1:74693689-74995136 GCF_963169125.1 Humulus lupulus
ATATGATCTTATTCAACATGATTAATATCTTGAACCCAGTATTTGTTATGATAAATTCAATGATACCTCACACACCTCAACTAGATCTTTTGTTTTCTCACTTTCTCGCTTACCACTCATATGGCCATGTGCTCATCCTATCGTGAACTTTTTGGGGAGAAACTCCAACTCCCTTGAGAGGCGGCACCACCTCTATGTTCACATAGGTGAAGTTCTTATAGCCTCTTTGCTACCTTTATAGATGCTTTTTGCATTCAACTGAACCTCATTAAATTCCCTAGGCTTAACCCTTACTCGGTAGCAACCGACACTAACCATCTTGGATGGAGCTCAAAAAAGTTTTAGTGTTGAAACCATTAACTTATCAATGACTTGTTCTTACTCATTAAACTAGTTCCCTTCATGTTCACAAGTTTGGAGTAGGGCTACCATCATTGGTGAATCTTTTATTCTAGGAGCTTCAGTCCCATCCCTTTTTAAGTGGAACTTACTAACCTTCTCACAAGAAGTTTTGTAAATGAATCTGCTAAGTTCTCACTTGTCTTAACATATAATATCGATATGATTTCATCTTGAATCAATAATTGTCTCACATATTCATGTCTTAGAATAATATATATATCACAATGTATTGAAATTGTTGATATCATATCCGCAGTGAAAGGGATATCCAACATGAGATCCCTAAGCCACTCGGTTTCTTTGCCGGTTGCCGCTAGAGCTATAAATTATGCTTCCGTGGTTGAGTGTGATATACAAGTTTGCTTCTTGGAGTCCCATGAGATTGCACCTTCTCCAAGAGTAAACACCCAACCCGTAATGGAGAGATTATCTCCCACTCCCGATATCCAACTAGCGTCGAAATATCCTTCAAGTACCCTTGGAAAGTTTGAATAGTTGAAGCTTTATTATTCGGTACTCTTAAGGTATCCAATAATCATCTCAATATCATTCCAATTCTTGTTATTTGGATTGTTATTAAACCTACTAATTTTACTAACCACATATGCAATATACGTTCATGTGCAATGAGTGACGTACATTAGGCTTCCTATTGCACTTGCATATTGCAATTGAGCCACTGCTCTTCCCTCATTCTTTTCAAACTTCATCTTTGAATCGAACAGTGTGTTTGCCTATTTGTTAAGAACTATCTGGACACAGTGGGTTTGACTCAATATAAAACCCCAACTATTCTTTCTAACTTTGATACCTATAATGGTATCCACCTCTTCAAGGTCCTTCATCTTGAAGTTAGAAGATAGAAACCTCTTCATTTCCATTATTCCTCTCATGTCATTACTAAAATCAACATATCATAGTCATCAAAAGTCTTAGAGTATACACACTTTATGTTCATTTCCTTTAAGAACAAAACCCTCAGGTTGTTCCATATAGACCTCCTCCTCGAGATTCCCATTTAGGAATGTCATTTTGACACCCATTTGGTGAACATAAAGGTTATATATAGATGATAAGGAAAATATCAATCTAATAGAAGAAGTTCTTTCTACCGGTGCATATGTGTCCAAGTAATTTATTCCCTTCTATTGTTTGAATCATTTGGCTACTAATCTAGTCTTAAAAGTTTGTGTGGATATCATAATTTTAGTTGCACAAGGCCCCGCCTCGTGACCCTCAAAATAAAGGCTTGGAATACAAATAGCCAAGACTGACCTTGCACCCGGCGCCAAAGGGCTCGCAGAGCATGCGCCTCTCTTATAGAGCCTCACTTTGTGCACAAGCTCAAGTAGGATCACCCTTCGAAACTAACATTGCATCTCGCATTGAGGGTCTGAAGGAGGCGGATATGTCTTGCTAATCAATGACCACCACACGTCGAGACCTCGCGAAGTACAACCTCGTGCTCGCATACCTTCGTCTCACGTAAGCGTCTCCTAGGGCATGACCTCACGCCACAAGCTTTTGTCTCGCTCCACAAGCATGCGTCTCGCGCGAGGACCTTGTGAGGCATGGCCTAACACCACGACTTCTCGCGTGCAGGAGCCTCGCGCCATGACGTCTCGCACGTAGGAGCCCCTCGCACCACGATGTCTTGCATGCAGGAGCCTTTCCAACCACGGCGTCTCGCACGCAGGAGCCTCGAGCCACAATGTTTCGTGCGCAGGGGCCTCGCACCGCAGTGTCATGCGAAGGAACCTTACGCCACAGGCCTCGGCAGGATCTTGCCTTCCACTCT
Source organism: Humulus lupulus (assembly GCF_963169125.1). Classification (NCBI taxonomy): domain Eukaryota; kingdom Viridiplantae; phylum Streptophyta; class Magnoliopsida; order Rosales; family Cannabaceae; genus Humulus; species Humulus lupulus. Next base: position 74,695,890 of record NC_084793.1, read on the forward strand.
CCTTGGGGTATTAGCTTTCATGAAGACATGAAAAGACTTCAAGGTATAAGGGGTAAAATAATAAGAAGCACTGAGAGGATGGAAAATCGCGCATGACTAGAAGAGCACGCACATGTGAGGGATGTGCGGACAAGTGGTGAACCTTGTCTACTCAAGGTATGAAATACATATGGAGGTACGGCCCTGAAAACCACAGATGACAGACCCTATCCCCACGCCAGACAAGTAGTGGTCATACGCGCAAGTTACATGACGTGGTCCTTCCCAGCCAGCTTCTAACAATGGTACTAAGAATATAGTGGAGGTACAACCAGGTACTAGAGTTGAGGTACCGCAGACCCTGGGCGTGTGCTGGAGCCAACCAACACGATCTTGACACCACTACCATTTATAGGCTACATATGCAGGGTTGTGTCCCCAGGGACCACCGTGTACAGTGAGCCAATAATACTCTACTATAAATATGACCTCCCTACACTTGAGATTGGGAGGGATTTTGGGAGAATTTTGTAACCAGTTATTGCTTATGAAAACAGATACTCAACATTTTCTCTATTTTTTCACTTTAGAGTTCTAACATTTACATTCTGTGTTCTTCCAATCATAAGGAAGTTTGTTTGAAGTTTAGTCAGTTTAAGTTCACTTCTTTTACAATTCAAAAAGTTCTTGATCTAACTTAGTTGACGAGTTCTTATCGTCAATAGTTTGGTGTCGTCTATAGGAAGGATAAGTGCCAAGCCACTGTTCTTCCATTGGTTCCGGAAAAGAAAGACGCCAAGACGCTCTAAGCGACTGAGAGAAACATGAGAGGTTGAGGTCCGCCTAGATGAAGATCAGCTGAAGGCCTCCATGAAGAATCCTCCGCCACCCAAAAATGTGGATGCAGAAAAGGAGCCCAGGGTTCCTGAAGATGAAAGGGAAGCTTCGTCCCCAGATGTCCAGCCTGATGAGAACTGTCTGAGATCAGTGGCTACTCTCACAAGAAACGCCGGAAAGTTTCCGCCCCCAAGGCCACCATAGGTACCGAACTCCGGTCGGCAAGATCCGAGTCCATCGACGCATAGGCCAGAAAAGAGTCCTCGAGTACATTCCATAAGCTCGAGCTCTAGGTCTCGATTTTAGGAAGAGGAGATATGCGAATGACACTGGAAGAACCGATGGCTATAAACCACCTTAGAGAATATGCAAGATGTGTTGAATGGCCTGCTACAGGTAAAATCAAGCATGCATCTTCATAGATGAAAGGAGAAAGCCCAAGAGGGTGTAGAAAACACAGTCCCTGTGGATGATGGGAGGACTCAATTCTCCACTAGTAATACTCCTTGGACGAAGCAGCGTGAACATCCCGGAAAGGCGAAGTAGCCCCAGAGGCCAGAGCAGAAGAACAACACTAACCCTCATAACGAAGTCGAAGTCACTTCAGGGGAAACACCCTCAGACTTAAGGGAAGAACTCAACAAGAAAAGGACGAACGAGAGGACTACACCTCCTATGGCTCCCCAGGAAGACAAAAGGAAAGGAAAGGAAAGGCTAACCCATCTAACTTGAGAGACTCCTTGAACAAAAGGAGACAAGACCTAGACACCGAATGAGGAGTCTCTGGAGCAAGATAATCATCGCATCTAGAGGGCAAGTTGTCAACGATGAGTTCGATTATGAATCACTCTTCATTAGGGAAATCCAAGTCGTTCCACTCCCAGTCAATTTCAAAGAGCCTCACATGACCCCTTATGAAGGAAATATGGATCCCAAATACCATCTGGACAGGTTCAACGACCTAATGAATTTGAGATGAATTAATAGCAGAGCCAGATCCCACTGCTTTGCTGTCACGTTAAAGGGACCCGCGTATAAATGGTTCAAAAGACTCCGGCCAGGGTCCATCAGGTCTTGGCAACAACTTTCTAATGAATTTTTCCAACAACATCACATCATGCGTGATTACACTATGCCAGGTGCTAGCCTCGCTAATGTGAAACAAGGAGAAAATGAGAGCCTAAAGAGCTATATCAACAGGTTCAATATGAAGGCAGCAAAAGTAGGAAGCTTGACTTGTGGAGAATTAAAAATGGCCATTACGGCCGGAGTACGCCCGGGTAGTAAGTTATGGGATATCATGATTAAGAGGGAGGTCACTGACTTAGATGATTTCTACGAACGGGCATAGAAGTATATCCGTGTCGAAGATGGTCACGAGAGCCTTAAGGCCAGAAAAAGCAGGTCACCTCCAAAACCCTAAACCCGTGAAGGCCTAAGTAGCGCAAAGAAAAAAAGGGTCTACAAAGGGTCAAGAGATGATCAGCCTTGGAAGCCCCAACGCATTGATGAATGCAAACAGACCCCCTACACCTTTTACACTGACCTAGCGCACGCTAGGAGCATATCTTCATCACGAATGAAAATCAGGTCCCCTTCAAGAGGCCCCCGCCAACGAAGAAAGATCGATCAAAAAGAGACCCCAGTAAATATTGTAAGTATCATAAAGAAATTGGCCACACCGCAGAATGCACTCATTTGAAAATAGAAATCGACGAGCTTATATGCAAAAGACACTTGGGTAGATACGCCCGCAAAGAAAACCAGAGATCGAAAGAAGGAGTACAATTACCACAGGCACGAGATGTAGCCCCAGAGGTACTAGGATAATTTAGGACCATCTTCTGAGGGCCTAGGTTCGGAGGCGAATCGAGGAAGGGGCGAGGCAAGTATGCCAGGGAAGCAAGGCAAAGTCCACCTCCATGCGTCTTAAGTTTGGAGCAACGCCCCCCAAAAGAGTTTTAAGGGGGAGAGCGACTCGATAACCTTCACCGAAGAAGACACACGAGGTGTGCATTTTCCTCACAATGATCCCTTGGTGTTGACTGTACAACTTGCTAACATGAGGGTGCATCGAGTTCTGGTGGACAATAGAAGCTCCGTACACATCCTGTATCCCCAAGCTTTAGAGAAGAAGGGACTAAACATCAGGCACCTAAAGCCTTGCAATACATCCCTGTATGGATTTACAGGAGATTCGATATAGCCCATAGGTGCAATTGAGTTAGCCCTCACCATGGGAGAACAACCTAGACAAACCACCATAATGGCAAACTTTGTCATGGTAGACTGCGCCTCTGCCTTCAATGCGGTATTAGGAAGACCCTCCCTAAGAGAATTGAAGGCGATAACCTCAGTATATCACTTGGCCATAAAATTGCCGACTCCTGGGGGGATAGCGAGCATGAAAGGGGAGCAGAAGGAAGCGAGGGAATGTTATAACACATCCCTCCTCACATCCATAAAACTATCATTGCCTATGGCAATGGTAGTGCATGGAAGCACAAACCCACATGAATTGGACCCGCGGGTCACATAGGAACCCAGGGTCGAGCCAGTAGAGGAGTTGGAAGAGGTCACAGTTATGAATGAGCCGTTGTGGAAGTTGAAGGTAGGGAGAAACCTTCCCAATGTCGTGAAGGAAAAGCTAATAGAATTTCCAAAAGTTAACCTCAATGTGTTCTCCTGGAGTCACGAGGACATGGTGGGGATAGATCCATCAATCATGTACTATCACTTGAACATCGACCCAAAAGGAAGACTTGTGAGGCAGAAAAGGAGGGCGCTAAATCAAGAAAGATACGTGGCCCTAAAAGAAGAAGTTGACAAGTTGAAGGCATATGTGTTTATCCGAGAAGCATTCTACCCAGTATGGGTATCCAACCCAATTTTAGTCCCAAAGCCCAATTAAAAGTGGAGGACTTGCATGGATTTTACCAATCTCAATAAAGCATGCCCTAAGGACTTCTTCACGCTTCCTAGGATAGATCAGTTAGTAGACACTACAGCTGGGCATGAGCTACTCAGCTTCATGGATGCATATTCCAAGTACAATCAAATACCCATGAACCCGACCGATGAGGAGCGCACTTCATTTATAAAAGACAAAGGGCTTTATTGCTACAAGGTGATGCCTTTTGGGTTAAAGAATGCAGGTGCTACTTGTCAAAGGTTGGTAAGCAGAATGTTTGGAAATCAGATAGGAAGAAATATGGAAGTATATGTAGATTATATGTTGGTAAAGACAAGGAGGGCAGAAGAGCTCATAAGTGACCTAGGTGATATGTTTGACACCCTCCGAAAATTCAGAATGAAGCTAAACCCGCTCAAGTGCACCTTTGGAGTTTCGTCAGGGAAGTTCCTTGGTTTTATGGTGAATTCCTGAGGTATCGAGGCCAATCCTAACAAAATCATAGCATTATTTGAAATGAGCCCACCACGAAACAAGAAGGAGGTCCAATGCTTGACAGGGAGAGTAGTAGCTCTCAATAGGTTCATCTCCAGATCCACCGACAAGTGCCTTCCTTTCTTCAACATCCTAAAAGGGAACAAAAGGTTCGCTTGGAATGAAGATTGTCAGGAAGCCTTCGCTAAGCTAAAGGAACACCTCAGAAAACCACCCCTTTTAGCCAAGCCAGAAAAAGGGGAAAGATTGTACTTGTACTTAGCAGTGTCAGAGCATGCTATAAGCGCCGCCTAGTTAAAGGATAAAAGATGCATCAACAACCTGTATACTATGTCAGCAAGCGGTTGGTAGATGCAGAAACCCGGTACCCAAAAATAGAAAAGTTAGCATATGCCTTGGCAGTGGCTTCACGAAAGCTAAGGCCCTATTTTCATGCTCATGCTATCGAAGTGCTCACCAACACCCATTTGTGCAAGTCTTGCACAAATCGGAGATTTCAGGAAGGATGCTAAAATGGTCAATTGAGTTAAGTTAGTTTGCCATAATTTATACCCCAAGGATCTCGGTCAACAGGCAGGTACTAACAGATTTTATAGTTGAGTTTTCCTACCCACCCATGAGGAGGGAGAAATATAAGAGAATGATCTAACTTGCGGAGGGGAAAAGCAGCCTGAAGAATGGAGCCTCCATGTGGACTGGGCGTCCAACAAAGGAGGAGTCAGTGCTGGCATAGTAAGGACAGGACCTGAGGGACATAAGATGTATTGTGCATTAAGATTCGGATTTGAAGCTTCCAACAAAGAAGCATAATATGAAGCACTCCTGGCTGGCCTGTGACTATCCAGGGAGCTAAAACTAACACATTTGCATGTCTTTAGTGACTCACAGTTAGTAGAATTTCAGGTGAAGGGAGAATATCAAGTTAGAGGCCCAAAAATGGCTGCATACCTGGCCAAAGTAAAAGGGTATTGGATCAGATCGAAAAATACACCATACAACACATCCCAAGAGAGAAAAACACGAACGTCGATGCTCTCGCAAAACTTACCTCTACTAGAGACGAAGACTCACTTGAGTCCATCCCTATCGAATACCTTTCTAGGCCAAGCATAGCAGAAGAGGAGGTTCACATGGTCAATACTCCTAACGAGTTATGTTCCACACCCATCTTGAGGTACTTAAGTGATGGAACATTGCCTTTGGACAAAAAAGATGTATGTAAGCTGATTTACAAAGTCCCCCAATACACCCTAGTAGATGGAGTTTTGTATAGAAGAGGCTTCTCCACCCCGCTCCTACGGTGCATATACAAGGAGGAGGCTTTGAAGGTTCTACAAGAGATACACGAAGGAGAATGTGGAAATCAAGTCGGGGGTAATCAACGACAAAAAAGGCCATACGACAGGGTATTATTGGCCTACCATGGAAAAGGATGCGAGCGATTTCACGAGAAGATGTGACAAGTGCCAATGACATGCGAATTAACCTAGACAATCGCTAAATGAGTTGGTGAGCATGACCAGTCCATGGCCCTTCGCTGTGTGGGGGATTGACTTGATTGGCACGTTACCAACAGGAATGGGGGGAGCGAAGCACGTGGTTGTAGCAGTCGATTACTTTACTAAATGGGTTGATGCAGAGCCTCTAGTCAATATAGTGGCTAAGTAAATCACCACCTTTGTCAACAAGTTTATGGTCTGCAGGTATGGAGTACCCTACAAGATAATCTCTGACAACGGGACCCAGTTTGAAGGGGGATTATTCGAAGAATATTACAGAGAAAGGGGGATCAAGAGGAGTTTCTCCGCTGTAGAACACCCGCAAGCCAATGGACAAGTGGAGTCCATCAACAAGATCCTAAAAAGGAACTGGAAAAAAAATTGGAGAAGTTGAAAGGAGCTTGGGTCGAAGAACTGCCCAATGTGCTTTGGGCCTACAGGACCACCCCCCGTACCACTACTGGAGATGTTCTTCCAATAGAAATGAAAGTCAAATCCTTCCGTATACAAGCATACGATGACCACTCTAACCTGGCAGCATTGGCTGAAAATTTGGACCTGTTGGAGGCGAGGAGAGAAAAGACACAAGTGAGGTTGGCAATGTACCAGTAGCAGGCCACAAGATACTATAACTCAAGGGCGAAAGAGGACATTCAAGGTTGGAGACCTCATGTTAAGGAAAGTTCTGCCAAACACTCGCGACCCGGGGGCGTGTGTACAAGGGGAAAACTGGAAAGGACCCTACTAAGTTGCCCAGGTGGTGCCCCCTAAAACCTACAAGCTGGCACGTTTGGATGATACCATGGTACCCAGAGCGTGGAACGAATAGCACCTAAAAAAATATTATCAGTAAGACCTCCATATCTGAGGCAAGAATATTATTGCTTTGTCTAAACATGCAAGTTTAAGTGTAATAGCTATGAATTAGAGGGGTAACTTAGATACCCTGTTACGAAATAGGAACATTATTGCTATAGATACCTATGTACTCTCCTCATTTTGAATGGATATGTTTCTTATCGGCATGTCACACTCCTCACATCTAACTCTTGGGTGCCTATCTGTTAGGAGTATGTCCTAAAAGCATGTAAAATTTTTTTTTGTTATTTCTATGAATAAATAAATACAATGGTTTATTATTGTTATATTTGGATTATTAAATTATTGTTTGAATAATTTTGTAAATATCAGAAAAATTCCATATTCATTATTGAGGATGTGATCTTGTATTAGCACGAGAGAATTAAGATCACATGAATGAATAAAAATAGTCAACAACAACAAATTAAAGTTAAGGAATTCTTTAATTGGGGTTGTAAGTACGGTTTGCTGAGTATCATGTTGATACAAATAATCTAGATTTGGATTATTGATGTGGTAAGACATCTCGGTAAATGTGCTTTATATAATATGATTATATATGACATGGACCGATATGAATAAAAGTCTTTATCCAAAAACCATTTAACAATAAAGACTTTTAATTCATATCATAACAAATGATCATTTATAGATCAACCTAAATCCTGAGTGTTCATGAACTCCTGTTCATGTTTATTAAATCTTTTGATTCATTCGTTAAGGTCTCTTCAAAGAATGAGGCTAATGACTTTTGTTTTGGAGATTTAATATCATGGATGGCTGGGAACATGTATAAACAATATGGAATCTAATCTTTCCTAACGTATCGTATATTAGTTCCCTTAAGGGTTAATTCTGGAACTTAATGCTTTTGAGCTCAAATCTATAATTAGATTATAGATTAATTATTCACTAGTGAATTAATGGTACTTAAGGAATAAGATGTAAATGGTAATTCTTCCATTCTAATTTATGAACTAATTAATTAGAGGGTTGAACTATTGTAGGATGGTTATATCAATGGACGACTTAAGATAAGATTTCTGTAAAAATATATCTATAACATAAAGAGTGCATTTCTGAATTTATAGTGGAGAAATATCATAATTAATAAATTAACTCTAATGATTAAAGAGTTTGATCATTTAGTTTCAATTTAATTGAGCTTAATGTTATAGGTCCATGGTCCCTGAAATGGCTTAAACAAACACTGACAAAGGTAAATACAAAAATGGGCAAAATGACTTATTTGATAAGTAAAATATTTTTCTATGCACTAAACATAATTATTGTATAATTATGTGTAATTAATTAATTGAGAATTAATTAATTATTTGATTTAACAAAAATATAATTAATTTTGAATTAATTTATTTTTGAGAATTTTGGTATTTAAATATTAATAAAAATTGGGAAAAATCACATGCCTTCCCTAGTATGTGGTACACATGTAGCACAGTGCACAGTCACTGTGCTACACACATAAGAAGCTCTTGGTAGTTTCTTGGTTCCACAATTTTAGTTATTTAAATATTAAATAAATAATGAGATATTGTAATATGATTAAAATATTATTATTTAAACCTAATCTGATAACTTATTAGTTATTTTCAAATTGTTTAAAATAACTAACATTTTATATTTAATATATTGGATATATTAAATATAGGATATTAGTTTTTCAGAACGATACTTTTTCAGGGATAGAAAATATATCGTGAAATCTCTCTGAGAGAAAGAGAACAGTGATACAAGCATAGGTCACTGTTCTTCACAAACTTAGGTCCAAACTTTATCAGATCTCATGTGTTGAGAACATCTGATAAATAGATTTTGCCTATTATTTTGTATAGCGAGCCCACACTCGTTATTTGTGTGCTGAGAACATTTTGGAAGATCTTGGTGTGAGATCTCAAGGATTTTTGCAATACAAAAAGATAGCAGCAAGGAAGGACTTGAGGTAATTTTCTATTCATGTCTTTGATTCAATATATATATATATATGTGTATGTGAAGAAGTATATCTAGAAATCTTTTGGGATTAAATTAACAATTTTGATTGTTGTTCCGCTGCATATGATCTCTGATTTGATCTATAAAAACCAACACTATCTTCAATTAAAATTATCAAAATGCATGAGCAAAATGATCAAAGTGCCTGACGAGATAAATCTCGCCAACCACTTGGGGGGCAGAGCATATAGCAAAAAATTGTCCTAAAAGAGACCTTTGTAAAAAAAAAGAAATACAGAAGAAAATCTTGCAAAGCATCTCTTGAGTTCACAAAGATTAGCTACCCTTATTAACATCGAAAGAGTCAAAAGGTCCTACAGGAAAAGCCTTCTAATGAAGGTTGATACCTCCACGAGAGGAAAGGCCTTAGGGAGAGCATCCACCAATATGCCTAGAATGACCACTAAGCTGTCTAGCCAAAAAGGGTCCTAAAAGAGACCCTTGTAAAAATAGTACTATGCATAATGACGAGAAGGACGCTTCTCACAAGAAATAATAAGCGTGAGCAAAAATATATAAAAATATGACTAGAACTCAAAGGATCAACATATCCTTACAAATACAATCAAGGTGCACCAAGGATACCATCACTACCGGTCCAAATAAAGTGTTGACAAATTATTAGACAAACAAAAAGAGAGACCTATCAAACCCCTTTGAGTGGGCTCAAAAGGACCTCAAGCATAAAGAAAAAAGAGAGACTTATCGAACCCCTTTGAGTGGGCTCAAAAGGACCTCAAGCATAAATAAACAAACACAAATGATCACATATATATATATAAAAGAAGAAAGTCATTATAATGTTGCAGGATAAAGTCAGCACCAACCACTATAATACTTAGAAAAGTTCCTGAAGGAAAAAGCAACAAAAAAATAATAATAATAAGATCAGGAGAAACCTCTCCAGCATAATAAGGTTTGAATAAGCATACAACCAAATCGAGTGAAAGATAAAAACTGTAGAAATGAAATTTCAAGGCCTCCCGCCACGAGCATTCCACTCGACCGCGTTAGCAACGACATGGTCACCGAAGGAGGAGAAGTCTAAGCCAGGATTTTGCCTCCACACTCCATATAGGGTGCGCTCCACGGACTTGTATTCAACCTCCGCCAGATTGGCCTCCAAAAGTGTGATCTTCTCCTGCATCGCCTCTTCTCTTCTTTTTGGATAACGAAGAGGCCTTCGCCAGGGCTTTCTCCAGCTTGACAATTGCGTTAGCAAGCTGTCCCTCTAGCTCTTGAACCTGGGCCGAAAGACGATCCCTGTCAGCGTTGGATGAAGATAAGTCTCGCGCCGAATCTTTAAGGCGTTGAGCCACCAGAGAAGTCTGCAAGGAAGAAAAAAAGTGAGCAAATAGGAACCTAAAACACAAGAAATAAGAAAGAGACCAATGTAAGATACATAAACCCACCCAAGTAGTGGAGTGCAGAAGGGTCTCCCCAAGCTTCGCCATATTGAAATTCTCGTGACCTCTCCACTCAGTCTTGGGGATATCCTCAGTGAGCTGGGTATACCTTCAGACGTAAGGGTTGATGTCCAATTCACCTAGGCCGTCCCCTCTAAATCAGGAACATTCGGGTGAGCAGGGATAGATGACACACTCACTGAGCGAGGGGGAGTCTCGGGAGCATTAGATGAAGGATGCATTGAATAGCCTTAACTAGCGGGAGTGTGAGGGAGACTATCAAACTCATCGTAGGATGGTAGAACAAAGCGCCCTTGCACGGATTGTGGACCGTGAGAATGAGAAGTCATGCCACGGACCACAGGAGCAGAGGAAGGGCGTCCCCTTTAGGCTGGAGATAGCCAAGCTGGACGCTTTGATTCAGGAGAAGTCCCCTCAGGCACCCATTCAACACTACCCTCGTCTGAGTGAGGGTCCGCCGGAGTGGCCTCCTTCTTTCGCTCAGAGATGTGCCATAGTAGGTCGGGCTCCAAGACCATGGATAGACCATAATAATTGAGGTTGGCCACAGTAAAGAGATGGGCAACAATTTTCGTTGTAGGGTCTGCGTCGAGGAAGACGTCTACTAGTGCCGCCTCTGACTCAAGAACGTCGGGCATACGAAGCTCTCTGAACAATCAACTCAGTTATGAATATGAGAATAAGTTACAAAATAACATACTCAATATAAAAGGAAATACTTGTAGTACTTACTTGGGGATGAGCGGAAATGTTCGCAGACGGAAATGGGACCTTTCACAAAGAAAAATCCTGCTTCTAGGAATTCGGGTTAGACACAGAACCCTCTATCAAGGAGACCTGAGAGTTGCATCCCAAGAGGTGCATTTTATGTACAATCTCATGCCCCACTAATTAGGGTCAGTTACCAAGTGTGTTTAAGAATCAGTGCAGGACTTACTAAACAAGTCATTTGGACTAAACAAGTGATTAAGCTACTAAAGGTTTAGGTATTAAAAATGTTGGTCAAGTCATAAAAGTTTTCATTAATCAAAAACTTTGTTCATTACACGGGATCCCAAAAGTTGGTTACAACACCAAAGTTACATAATAAGCTGACCTAAGTGGCAAAAGTTGGGTTCAACCCTAGCTTCCTTGAGTGTCTCGGCCGTGGCGGACGAGCGGACTGCATATGTACATGTCACTGCTATCACTCTCCAACTCATGGCTGGCCAAGCTTCTCCTTACCTTTACCTACACCACGAAGCACCCGTGAGCCAAAAGACTTAGCAAGAAAGCATATTCAACAATTCACGGGGTAATATATCAGACTAACAGTAATAAGTGAATCTAGCTAACCATTATACAAATCAGCAACCATAGAGTTGCACAAGTGCGTGTCGCACTCCCGTTCAATTTGTTTGGCATCCGAGCCAGTCAGATGCTTGGTGCACCCCCAAGGTGGCCCAGCCATGGTGGCCTACACTCCACATGCGTAATGTCAATCTCAGCTCATAAGCCGAGTCTTATAGGTCCTCGACTTATAAGTCGAGCCTCACATACCTCCGACTTATAAGTTGAAGCTTTAAAACCCTTGACTTATAAGTCAAGTCCCTCAATCATATATGCCCTCGACTAATAAGTCGATCTCTAACTAGATATCATAGAAATTCCCTGGTTTATAAACTGAGCTCCCTAGTCACAGCAAACAATCACATATTTCATTTATCATGCATCTATATAGATACAATGTATTATAACACATTTAATCAAACATACATAGGCATAATCATAATCATGCACATTCACAGGCCTAACGAAGATTATAGTCAGCATTCGGGTCGAGCCCCAATCATGTATATCATATTATGGGTGTAGTTTTCTTACCTTCGCTCCAAGTGCAAACTACCAATGAAAGACTCTTGAGTACGATCCCTGCTCCGAGACCCTAGCATTGACCTAGTCACAACCATGAATACGAATTCTATCAACAACGAGTGAATAAAGGCTTCTGGACCGAGTCCTAGCCTCCGGGACATCGAATTCCACCAAGACCCCGAGCCCATAAGGTTGAGTTTCCCCACTCCAAAGCTTCTCGGGGCCAAAAACTCCCTTAAGAGTCGCGGCCCCATGCTCTTGTGCCGCGGCCCACCCCAAACAGAGGCTCAGTCTCCCCAAAACGTCAAACATGCGCCGCGACCCAGCCTAAGAGGCACCGCGGCGTGCCCTCGCGACAATGCCCTCCTTGGTTCCCTTTTGTTCTAGGGGCCGCGGCACACCAAGAACTAGGTCGTGGCCCGACCCCTTCGAACCCAGAATTCTGGGTTTTTTCCTTTATCCGAACCCAACTAATATTAACCCAATCACACTCAAATCTTTAATTCAATCCCCATAATCAGTATAACTCCTTTCCAACAACAAAACCTAACTAATTACTTGGTTAAAACTCATCAGAAATCTAGAATTTATCCTCCAAACTCTAAAACATGAAAACACCAAAGCTCCCAACAAAATCACAGAAACATCATGAAGAAATTCAAAATTAAACCCTTACCTCTAAGATGACAACACCCTTAAGCTAATCCCTAAGTTTCCCAAGCTCAATCCCTCAATTTCCTAAGTTTTGCCCTTCAATTTTCTCAAGATTCTCACCACCAAGAAGAGGGAGAGAGAGTTATGAGACAGAGAAAATAAATATATTTTGTTTACTCTGTTTTAGTTACCCCTCAGTGGAAGAAACCTCTAGTTCATCTCTAATTAGGCATAAATGACCTGAATGCCCCTAGGCCAAATCAATCTCTCCCAAGCCCTTCAAGGGCAATTGCGTCAATTTCCACTTCCCGTGATTTCCCGAATGTTCCTCTAAATCCCCAACTATCTCAAAATAATAATTATTTAATCTCCCATTACCCGATAAATCCCGGAAATGTACTAAACTACCAAAATACCCCTGAGCTCACTCCGAGCTGGGTATTTTACCTTGTTGTGACTTCTTTGCTAACTTGTTCACCAGGATCGCCTCGCATCGAATAACCCAAATATATCCACATAATAATGTGGTCTCAATCACACAGACACATATTTGTAATTATACCCTCAACGGGTCAAATTACCAAAATGCCCTTCTTATAAGAAACGAGCCCACATACATATATTTAACATTTCTAACATGCAAGCACAATTATATTATAATATAATTCACATAATATCATGCTCATGCTATATTAACACATAATTAAAATAATTATTGCCTCCCGGCCCCCTAATTCAGGCACTAAGCCATATTAGGGAATTTGGGATGTTACAACATATATAGGAAGCTTAAAGTCAACCAGCGGTTAGGTGCCAGCTGAAGCGGAGCAAGGTCGAAGGGGTTGAGGACCATGACAAAGAACTGGTGTAAGGGAATGGTCCCACCTGCCTTCAAGATGAGCTCGCTCATGGCCACGTAGCCCTTGGGGCATTATCAGCCTAGAACTTGTTGGACGGTATGTACAGCTTGTACTCTTTGCTAATGTGATACTTCTCGGATAACTCTAACAACCGGTTTTCCAACACATTGGAAATGAAGGTGGATGCCAACAAAGGACCAGTGTCCGGCTTCTCGAGAGCCACCTGTAGTCTCATTCTATTTGACATGTCTGCAAAACCAAAGGAAAAAGGTGAGGTCAAAACAGGGCACTTTACCCTCCATTTTTTTCTTCTTTCATGAGTTTTCCAACGAGGCATTAAGTGTGGAAGCTTCGAACACTGGTGGATTAAAGACAGGGGAACCAGGGGTGACCTAGGGGCTACTATAGGGAGAGAACGGGGCAGGAGGTTTAGGTGGGAGCTTTCCCTCCATGAACTCCAACTCCATTTGTAGATCAAAAACATCCACTCTAAGGCTTACGAGGTGGTCATTGAGGTCAAAAGAGAAAGGGGCTCCATCACCCCTCAAAACCGAATCTATCTCGCTCCCCACAACCCAGATTTTACGCCTAAGCTCGGCCATGCGCTCAAGGTGGCATATACAGGCCATCCCCAACGTGTCATAGTCTTGGTAAGGGTTGTTTGCGGGGGACCCTGAGTTTGAAGATAAGTCTACAAACTCGACCCCCGGAGGAATGCTAGACGACCCCCCACATGCCATAAAACTGCGTCTTGTTGGTAATAGGGGTGCAAGTGCAGGTGGAAAGGATGCTACAAAACACAAAGGAATAAGATCAAAACCTCTAGACACAAGTGCTCGAAAACAACCAACTACGGGGTACGAGGGAGGGTATATGTGCAAGCGGGTGCATATATGTGGATTAGCTCACGAGGAGCTCCGGCCAAAACAACCCATCCCAAGTAATGGTAATTTAAACCTATTGAACATAAGAAAGGAAGAAAGTGTACCTTGAGTGGGTAAAATCACACACCGTCGCAGTTGAAGAAATACCAAGGGTTGGAAGTACACGTCTGCAAAAAGAAAGGAGAAAGGTATTTTACTCTCCTAGCACCTATGTCGACGTTTACATATATATAAAAAATAATAATAAGGAGGAGGAAAGTTAGCCAAAGTGCCCTTGTGAGAGATGGAACCACTTACCTCATGGAGGATGTGAAGACACAAGTACAACCATGTTAAGAAAAGAAAGTGTAGTAATTATGTTTAAGATGAAGATCTATTTATACGAAGCTCAAACTCATCCCAGCCGTTGAATCCAATGCTTGATCTATCGTCAAAAATGGAGCAAACCACCTACATTGGGATCCGCGAAGCCAAATGTTAGGCTCACATTCAATCTCAAGGGATCATGAGGATTGCCACCTCCAAAGTGTGTTTTTATATGCCACCAAAGCAAAGAAACACACTAACACCGCCTATGCTTTGAAGAAACCATACCGAAAAGTCTATCAGAGAGCCTAAAGGCCCTCCCATAGACTAGGGACAAGTGTTGATATCATAATTATAGTTGCACAAGGCCCCGCCTCGTGACCCTCAAAATAAAGCCTCAAAATAGCCAAGACCGGCCTTGCACCCTGCGCCGAAGTCCTCGGAGAACATGCGCCTCTCTTATAGAGCCACACTTTGTACACAAGCTCAGGTAGGATCACCCCTCAAAAATAACGACGCGTCTCGCATTGAGGGTCCCAAGGAGGCGAATATTCTTGCTAATAATGGACCACTTCGCACTGAGGCCTCGTGAGGCACAGCCTCGCGCTCGCATACCTTCGTCTCACGCAAGCGTCTCATGGGGACATGACCTCATGCCATAAGCTTCTGTCTTGCTCCCCAAGCGTGCGTCTCGCGTGAGGACCTCGCGAGGCATGGCCTCGCCCCATGGCGTATCGTGCGTAGGAGCCCCGAACACCACAGCGTCTCGCGTGTAGGAGCCCCTCTCTCTACAGCGTCTCATGAGTAAGAGCCTCGTGCACCACGGTTCTGTCCCCCACCAAGGGGCCTCACACCACGGCGTCTTGCATGTAGGATCCCCTCGCACCACGACATCTCGCGCACAAGGGCCTCTCGCACCACGACGTCTCACGCAAAGGAGCCTCATGCCATGACTTCTCGCGCGCAGGGGCCTCGCACAGCGGCGTCACGCGCGTAGGAGCCTCGTGCACAACTCCGTCTCACACGTTGGAGCCTCACACCACGAGCCTCGAGAGGATCTTGCCTTCCATTCTCCTTGAGGTATTAGCTTTCATGAGGACCCGAAAAGACATCAAGGTATAAGGGGTAAAATAATAAGAAGCACTGAGAGGATGGAAAATCGCGCATGACTAGAAGAGCACGCACATGTGAGGGATGTGCGGACAAGTGGTGAACCTTGTCTACTCAAGGTATGAAATACATATGGAGGTACGGCCCTGAAAACCACAGATGACAGACCCTATCCCCACGCCAGACAAGTAGTGGTCGTACGCGCAAGTTACATGACGTGGTCCTTCCCAGCCAGCTTCTAACAATGGTACTAAGAATATAGTGGAGGTACAACCAGGTACTAGAGTTGAGGTACACCCGCAGACCCTTGGCGTGTGCTGGAGCCGACCAACATGATCCTGGCACCACTACCATCTGTATGGTATTTCTTTCTAAATACCCATTTGTACAAAATTGGTTTAAACCCCTTTGGAAGGTCAACCAATACCCAAGTGTCGTTAGAAATAATTGAATCCATTTCTTCATTAATTGCCTCCATCCAAAAAGCGGAGTCCCTTGAGGACATAACTTCTTTGAAAGTTTTGGGATCATCCTCTTTTTGAAGTACTATTGGATATTTCCAAGTGACTTTCTCATTATTACCTTCTACAAGGTATAGTGTTTCTATTTGAGAACACTTCTCACTTGATCCCAAATCTTTGAGCCTTTGGCTCCTTCAAGGAAATTGAGGTTGCTTACAAACCATTTTAGGAGTCTCCTCTTGAGGCTCTGTAATTTGAGTTTGTTCTATTAACTTTTTGTCATCGTATGCCATGTTCTCATTGAACTCAACCTCTCTTGATTCAATTATCACATTGGACTCCAAGTCTAATCTATAAGCTTTGTTATTTTGGGCATATCCCACAAATGCACATCTTATAGCCCTTGGACCCAACTTGGTCCTTTTGTGATCAGTGTTCTTGCAACACCCTCACACTTTTAGATAACCAATGTTTGGTTTCTTTCCTTTTCATAACTCATATGGAGATATATTATTTTTCTTCATGGGAATACGATTCAAAATATGACAAGTGGATAGCAAGGCATCACCCCGCAAACTAAAACTCAATTTAGAATATAATAGCATTAATTAATTATCTCAAGAAATGTTCTATTTTTTCTTTCTGCTATACCATTTTGTTGTGGAGTGTAAGGGGTTGTACATTCATGTATTATTCCATGTTATACAAAAAACAAGCTTAAATCATTTGAAAAACATTCTTGTTATCTCATTCAATCAATACATATTTATCTGTTCTTTTAATTGTGATAAATCCTATATGTGCAAGTCTAACATGCCACAAATTAATAGAATTTGAGTCATGCATATAACAAGAAGAAGTGGAAGCTTTACAGTTCACATTGCCAATAGAGGTACAACGTTTAAACATGCGTATCCCTTCCCCACAAATACATTTCCCTTTGACAAAGTAAGTTTGTCGGAATCTATCACAACCTTGATTCTTGGTTTGCCAAGCGAATTACCACTCACAAGGAATCTACTCATTTCCAGAACATACAAAATATTGGTGAGTAGAACGTCCTTGAAAAATGTGGAGAACAAATCAATAGTCCCCTTTCCTTCAACCTTGGACCTTTCCTCATTGCTCATTTGTATCTCATGCCCTTCCTTTGAAGATTCAAAGGTCTTGAATAGAGATCTATCATAGGTGACATGAATGGTGGCACAAGTATCATAGCACCACCCATTCATCTTTCCATTAATGGCATTGACTTTGCTAAGTGTTGTCACTAGCTCTTCTTCTGTTGAATTGACGCTTGCTTCATTATTATGGTTCCTCTTGAACTTACAATTCTAGTAAAGTGGCCATTCTTGCCACACACAAAACAAGGTCCCTTGGAACTTTTGAATTGTCCCTCATTTTTGTTAGGCCATAAGGGTTTTTGACCCTTGCCTTTATTCTTGCCAATTGCTTTGCCCTTGTTAGGGGATTGGCCACCACATTGGCTTTTGAAGTCTGACCATTAGTCTCCTCCTTGTTCGTATCTCTAGAATGGGATTCCTCCTCAATCCTTAAGTGTTTTAAGGTATCGCCCAATCAAATCTCCTATAGCCCCTCTCAGATGGAGGCAATTTGGCTATTTTTGCACCAACAAGGAATTGCTCTGACAAAACAATATTGAGGGTAGACAACTTGTTCACAATAATTTTTTAATTCATGTATTTGGGTGAGAAGGAGTTTCATATCATAAAACTTAAATTCCATATATTGAGAGCAAACAAATCCTTCCGCTTTGTAATTTTTCACCAAAGCTTCCCAACTCTCTTTGGTGGTCTTGGTCTTGGTGTAGAGATCATACAACCAATCTGAAAAGTACTTTGGGGTTGTGACCTCTACATATGAACTTATCGTCTTCACGCTTATTTCTTTCTTTGATGACTTATTGGTTGTCATCTTCCCTAGCGGGTTCCAAGGATTCTAGGTCTTTGTCCAAGACATATAAAACTTTGAGATTGAATAGCAAGACCCTAATCTTATCTTGCCTGCGAACAAAGTTAGTACCATCAAATCTATCCAACCTAATAAGTCTTGAGTCATGAACTTTAAATCCGAAAATGAGTTTGATTCTTCCATGATATTGTTTCTCAGATAACAATGAATTAAAATGTTGGGGGAGAGTGAGATTACACCACCACAAAATCTAGAATCTACACAAAATTATGCTTGGCAGAGACCAAGAAAATTAGAGTTTAGATGATCCAAACCATTGTAGTTGATCAAAGTTCCTCAATCTTCTTGAAGTTTCAAAACCCTAGTCGAACCACCACTTTGAACTTCTTCTTCTTCCTTGTAAAACACAACCAAAGGCCTATACACAATTTGTATCAGTGTCCTAATTCTCTTTTTCCTAGCCCACCATTAATTCTTGAGGCTTTTTCTAAGAGGAAATGAGAATTGGGATTGAATAAGCCTTAAACTCACAAACTCAAGCACTTTCTTTATGAGTTTGTTGGAGAAAACTTGAGATTCTTGAAAGATAGAGAGAGAGAGAGAGATTTGAGAGAGTGGTCAAGTTTTCCAAAAATCTACAAATACCCTTTTATAGTTATGGAACCGTCATTAGGTCTAACCAATAGGATTAGAGCTAAAGAATTTGTCATTTTGAGCTTAAACGGACACTTCAAGTGACGTGTCACCTTCCTGTAGACGATGCATCACGTGTTGGGACTTTTATGTCCCTTTGCATCTAGGCGATGCAACACCTCCAAAGAGGTGACACATCACCACCTCCTCTGTCCAACGACCCCTCCAACAGGCCTAAAATTGCTCCAAATGCTACCAAACTTTTTGGGGATCCTTACATACCTCCACGTATCACTTTGGACCCAAAAACATAATTTTTAAGTGCCTACAATTTAAACTCAAATTTCACATCTTCGAATTTTACACCTGGATTGTATGACAATACTTATCCTTTATATTTAAACCAATCATAACAGCAACAAGAACCATTAATGTTACTAGCCCTGGTCAATTATACTCAGCCAGAAGATGAAGAGTTACCCTCCTCGGGGTAATCAAATGTAGCTAAAGGTTTATGATCAAAGAGTACAAGCCAACTACATTCAAGCTATGTCTGCTCGAAGGCATTCTGGTCAAAAGGAATTCCCAACAGCAACCTAACCGGCCACACCATCCCGCATTTTATGAGATATTTTTTTTACTGTAATTGGAATGTATTTTTTATATTATTTTATGACATATTTAGTTGTAAAAGACCCACACTATGCGTGTAGGACCCATTTCATACCTGTACGACCATGACCCACTAGAGGCTCTATAAATGGAACCTCTCACAATCATTATTTTTCATGAGCACTTTATATATAGAAACTCTGTCAAATTATTTTTTCTCTCTCAGGCTTAAGAAACTCAGTTGAATCTTGTTCTTCTAGTCTATAGTATGAGACTTTTGTGATCAATAAAAGTGCAAGTGGACGTAGTTCATTACCAATTATTGGGGTCAAACCACTATAAATATATGTGTCATTTACTTGAATTTAGTTCTCTCATTATTTATCATCGTTTATTTGACTTAGTGTCGTTGGCCAAATGGTGATCAACAACATGTATGTTGTTAGTTGAAATGATTTTAGGTTGTGAATTCGAAAGGTGGAACACTTAGAATAGTTTTTACAGTGGAACTTAATGA
This sequence comes from Humulus lupulus, assembly GCF_963169125.1. Lineage (NCBI taxonomy): Eukaryota > Viridiplantae > Streptophyta > Magnoliopsida > Rosales > Cannabaceae > Humulus > Humulus lupulus. Next base: position 74,715,735 of record NC_084793.1, read on the forward strand.
AGGTAGGGATAAATTCTCATATAGAGATGCAGACTAGGTATCACTTACATATTCTTTAGGAGGCACTCAAAAGAGAGTACAGAGATAAAACAATGCTCTTGTTTCTGGAGAATATTAAACTAAGTTAGGCACATTAACGAAAACAAATAGGAATAGAATAGCAATTGACAATATCTTGAATTTTTCCAAATTAAATTTAATTACGTTTATATTTGTATTTTCCTTCCAACATTCAAATTTGATCACTTAGATAAAATTATTTGTTGTATTTAATTACTTGTAATCCTTGTTGCACGTTGTTGGTCTCTTGACCACTTTTTACTTATTCAACTTGTGTACTTGCAAGCATATTGTTTATTTTTTGCAATAGAGTGAGAATACACCACCAATATAGAAAGATTCTAAACAAATATAAAAATGCTACAAACCCAAAATAAATCAAAGAATCAAAGGAGAAACCAAAAAAATTGAAATCAAGCATTCTATGTCATAGAACCACAAAAACCTTCTAAGAAAACATTTGAATTGAAAAATACTTTGTAAAAGAACACCCAAGCCTTATATATGAGTAGTATCATTATCCAAATACTCTATTTCCTAGGTAGATGCCTGTGGCTTTTTCTAAGAGGAATGAGATTGAACAAGCCTTTGAAATCCACAAGACAAACCGTTTCTTAATGAATCTCTTGGAGAAAATTTTTGATATTCGAACACTAAATAAGGAGAGTTCAGAGAGAGAAAGCAAGAGTTGAGAAGTGTGAGAAAGAATTCGTAACTCCAAATGACCTATTCTATAGTGTAGGCACCATCATTAAGCTTAACCAATAAGATTAGAGCTTTTAAAACACAAATTTGGATCAAAATGTGGGCTTTGACACATGACCTAGTAGTGATATGCTGACACCTATTTGGCGACTCATCGCCACACAAGTGATATGTCACCATACAACATGCGACAAGTTTCTTATTATTTTCCCTTTGGCCTTTAAGGCCTTAAGTAACATGTCACCTCCAAGGAGGCAACACTTTGCCACTAGGCCTAGTTAACTCTTCCATTTTCATGCCAAATTAACTCGAAATGCTCCTAAACTTTTTGGGTATGCTTAGGTCCCTCATTGAACCATTCAGACCAAAAATATTATTTTTTAAAGGTATACAACACAAAATAAAATTTCACGCCTCCATAATATGAAATCATGTTAAGTGTTTTACACCTCAATGTGTAAGACTACTTAGGCTTCATATTTTAACTAATCCTAACAGGCCATGCATGCATGAATATTCATTCTAGGGGGAACTTAGGGTTTTGTATAAAGGTTGGATTAGGGTTACGACCCAAGGGTAATGTAAAGGGTATTTTTGTCATTTTTAAAAAGTCTTAGTTTGCTTGAGTTCTAAAGTAGGATTAGTAAAGTTTAGAATATTGTTTATATTATTATTGTATGTTGTATTTAAGATGACTATATTAGTGTTAATAGGTTTCAACAGTGACACAATCCCTCATTTTGTTTGAGTGCAAGGACGAAGGTAAGGAAGTTCTATATCACAGTGTAACTAGGCATGTATGATATATTGTTGAGAATTTAAGGCTCAAAAACTTTAAATCAACAATGAATAAAGATATTTATCTCATTAAACAAACCCTATAGACTAATCAAGAATCACATGTATTGTATGAAGGAAAATCTTTAAAGTCAAATATTAAAGCATAATCTATAGGAAGACATAAATTAGATAGTGAAATTACATCAACTAGATAAATGGAGTCAATACAGAAAATATAACAAAAATATAAAAGTGAAAATCACAAAATTTGATGGGAAGCTCAAAAACAAAAACCAAATATGCCTATTCCAAGCCTTCCAAAAGTGGCTTAAAGCCTCTGCAAAGATAGAATGAGAAGTAGGATTAAACAAGCCTTGTAACTCATGCAAGTCAAGAAATGCTTAATGAGTTTCTTGCAAAAAATGAATTTTCTTGGAGAGCTAGAGAGATAGAGAGAGAAAGAGAGAGGTTAGAGAGAGTTGAGAAGTGTGAATAAAGGTTTTTCAACTCTAAAAGACCATTTTTATAGTATAGGCACCATTATTAGGCTTAGCCAATAGGATAAGACATTTTAAACACATAGATTATGAGATAAAAATGGACCTCTTTATACAAGAGGTGGAAACATATCACCTAGCAAGTGGCGACACTTGCAGCGTGTCTCAGAAATGTGAGCATAAGTGATGTGTCACCTTTTAAAGCGACATGTTGCCTATCACGCTAGTCAACTTGTACATTTTCATTCCAAATCATCTCCAAGTATTTCCAAACTTTTTTGTGTTGCTTAGATACCTCATTGTATCACTTTAAACTCAAAATGATATATTATAGATGCGTATAAAAAAAACTCACATTTTTACTTTAACTTTAGTGAAACTGATAAGTGTTTTATATCACATTGTGTAAGTCCACTTAACCATTATATTTAATGAATCTCAACATGTATTACTTTCTTGTTTGCTAAGTTTAGTTTATTAGACTTGTATGGAGATATGATTCTAACATGCAGGTACAAGTTACACGGGAAGGTAAGTTCGTAGATGTGCAAAGTATCGCGTGTGATCTAGAGTTGATCTTGATGGCCAAGGTGGATGATTTTTCCGCACAAGTATTGAAAAGGAGGGTGGTTTCCCCCCACTAGTAAACCCTCACCATATAACTTGTAGTTTAGTATTTAGTTATTAAATTATAGTTATGAATTCAATTATAGTGTAGAGTTGTGTTTGTATGCTTACGATATTGTTGAATTGTGTTGTATGCCTATGATATTGTTTGTTTGTTCTCTTCCCTTACTAGGTGTTAATTGATTAATTAGTAACTTTGTGCTACACAAAATAAATGATGGTGTTTTTTTTTTTTTTTGCTCTGTAGCAGTTATTTCGTTTTGATGGAGTTTCTTTGATAAACTATCTTTATCAAATTGCTCTTCATCTAAGTTTCCAATTTAGATAACAAATTGATAAATTCAAAGAAGAAGATTAATCATTAATTGACGATTCAAGGTATTGCATCATCCACCCAATCCCAGGAACAATATGGCCAAGAATCATTGCTGATAGGATGAAGGTATGCGAAAATCTATATTTTTTTATTAACTTGGTGATTAATTTTATTTCAAGGATCGTATTAGACTAAAATTTGATATTCAATTTTATTTTCATTTCCATGTTAATTTCGAGCACATAAACACAATTATATGTTGGATACCAATAAGTATTTATATTATTTATGGATCTAGGGTTTCACTACTAAAAAATAGGGGTTCAGCGTTGGTTACAGACCGATGCTTTTTCCAATTGTCTCTGTTTTGGAACCAACCTTGTTGAAGGTGACGTGATTGACCTGGGTAGAAGCGTCGGTCTGTAACCGACACTATTGGCAGATGTATCGGACTATAACTGATGCTTCCGAGAGTCAGATGCATCGGTTACAAACCGACGATTATTTTTGCGTCTGTGCAGAACTGTCGCTAATATGTTTAAAAATTGTGTTATGCAATTTGTTTATGTTATTTTCCCCTGCAACAAAACAGATGAAGAAACAGAAGCAAAAAGGAAAAAATAGAAGCAGAAACACAAATACATATCAAAAGTATATATTTATATGAAACTATATATACAGTGGTTGAGATATATGATTCAAAAAATAATATTCATATATTCGAGAGGAAAAACAATGACTAAGTTAATTTCTAATCAAAATGTACTTACTTAACCATTGTTTAGAGTCAAAAAATAAGTCAGTAACTAACCTAAGCCCATTGATTATAGACAAAATATAAGTTAGCTAGTAAACTAATCTATGTTAAGATAGACATATGACTCAAAAAATAATATTCATACTCGATCGATATATGCAAGAGGTACATACTAGCTAGCACTAGTTCTCATCAAACACTGAGATAAGGTAGAATTGACTCCTCCCATTCATCTGGTATGACATTGAATTCTTCAAGCGGTTACACTATTGTGCTTTTGAACTACAAATGAATTCAAGAAATCAGCTTGAATAAAATTATATATGATTTTAAAATAAAATTTAATTTAAACTATATAATAACTAATAAATTAAACAATACTTATGTGACGACTCAAGTAGTTCTTTGGTTTGGGTTCTGAAACGAACTCCCTTTCGAACTTCATTACGTAGTACCCAAACTTGATGTCATCATCTTGCGGCCGGCACTATTAAACATAACAAAACACATTTCAATTATATAAATATATGTTTAGATATTATTTAAACACTTCTAAGTTTTGATTAAAAATTTATTACCAAAGGGTGGTAGAGTTTTGCTCTTCTTGCAGGTTGTCCTCTCTGTAGCTCAATAGAATCCAGGGCACTATAAAAAGTCATGACTTACACGCCTATGCATCGCTTGATTGCTGGGCGAATACGATGATTCAGTGGATCCAAAAACTCTATCAAATGGGTGGAAGGTAGAATAAGTACGAGCATCCAGCACTCCCTACAAATTCCCAAAGAAATTTGTATTAGATGTAAGCTTGTATAGTAAACTATAGTTATATATATATAATAATAATATATATGTATAGCTTACGATGTTTTGAAATTTTACAGTTAGGGTATGTAGGTTTATCAGCATCTTCTAAGGTATTTTGAAAATTTTCTAGATCCACACATGATTCATATTGTGCATCATCAATCATTTCTGCAATGTAATCATCTTCATAATCTAAATCAAAATCATTATCCTTCTTAAAGGTTCCTTCCTCCCTAAGATTAATTTTTTCTCCATGAAAAAACAAAACCTTATATCTCTTGTCTATCTTGTTCCTAAATAAGTGTTCATTCACTATAATAAGTTTAATCTTCACAACGTTACCACACTTAAGACACGGGCCATATTTTCTAAATTTCTTGCACAAAAGTGCAAGAAATACTCAACACCTTCCCTATATTTCACTGATAGCCTATTCGAAGATAACTGATCTCTATCAATTGTCAATTTTCTAACAAACAAAACAAACAAGCCAAAAAATTCAAATTTTCGCAAAAACTAGATTTACTATATTAAAAAATAATTAGACATCATCTCCCCTATTTTTATATCATATCCCAAATTCATATAGTACATATAGACATTACATAATACACGAAAATCAAACAAACAATCAACATATATAAGTATTAATCAATATCAAACATGCATAACTATCAATGTTATTATCTTGAAAAAAATTGGGCAACATTTTCCTTATTTCTGCAACAATTCCCAATTTTAAAAAGTACATATACACAACATATAATACACAATCAATCAACATGCATAATTCCAACATTATATCATCGCACCACACATTCCCATGACCTTTCTTCACAAACTTTTCATACTAAATTACACTAAATTTAATATAACTATATATTTCAATATATATATACTATTGATGTTTCATTGAATTACCTCGTCCAAGTCCAAGATAAATTCTTAGCCATCAAATAGGATCATCACGAAATCCAATCAACCGCAAAAAAAAGCCAAACTTAACCACAATTTCAATATTATCTAATTTAAATCAAATTATTAAAATTAATTTAACTAAATTAAAAAAAATTAGCCTCATCTCTATGGAGGTGGAAAAGGTCAGAGGCTCAGAGCTATCCACAAATGAGATCACCACAATAAAAAGCACCAAACCTAACCACAATTAAAATTTTACAATTAACAATTAAAACTAATTATATAATTATATTACAAAAATAAATTAAATTATTCAAATAAATTATAACAAAAACTTTCAATTAATCTTAAATTAATTCAACCAAATTAAAAATATTATTAATTTAAATTTAAACTTAAATTAAACTACATTTTATCTTCTCTATAATCCCTATACAAAAAAATTTATAATCTTAATTCTACAATCCTAATCCTAATTCTATAATCAATTTGCAAACAATAAAATAAACATATAAATATAAATCTATATATTTATATATATATATAAATATATTAATGAATAATAATAATGGAATTACCGTGGGAGGTCTCAGATTTGGCTTGGGGTGGCGAAGACCCGTGGGGGAGGGGCTCTCAGAATTGGGCCGAGAAGGCTGGAGACGATGGGGATCCTTGGAAATGGGAGGGGTGGCGGTTACCCGTGAGGAGAGCGGAGCTGTGGGAATGAGTGGCTCTCGGGGGTGACGGAGGGGCGGAGTTCTGAGGTCGGGAGGGGCTCTTGGCGATCAAGAGGCCTTGGGAGGGCCTTGGTTCGCAATCGCGACAAAGGACTTTGTAGTTTTTCGTTTCAGTGGATCGGGAGGGAATGAGGGAGACAATCCCAAATTTTTCCCTATATCGAGCTTAGCGTTCGTTTAGAACCGACGCTATTGAGCAAAGACCGATGCTTTTAGCTCAGATGCGTCAATTCTTAACCGACGCTATTGTTACAAATAATGAAACAGAATGTTTCACTTTAATAGAATCGTTGGTTATGAATCAACGCTAGTGAGGCTCCTGTACATCATCAGTTTAGTAACTGACGTTGTTCATTAACAATAGAATTAGTTGTAAACCGACGCTATTGACCTGAGATTATCAATAGCACCGGTTCACAGTGTAAACCGACGCTAATTGGTGACACAGTAGGTACTATTTGGCGTAGTGTTTGTATCGCTTTTTTGTCCCAGTTCTTGGATCTGAAGTAGCATGGGTTACAATAGATCATTTGTTTCGCTTTGTGAAATACTGTGATTATATAGTTTATTACATTTTCCGTGTTCTCATTTATCTATGTGGTTTCGATGTTTTACCCGTTGGTGTGTTGTATCTAGTTCCTGCACTTCACTCATAATTTTATGTAATTTCTAGAATTTGGTTGGGCTCTCTTTTAACTTAGTTTATCTTGCTGATTGAGATTTCGCTCTTAATAGTTGACTAAGCTGTATATATATAATGGATCTTTTGTTATCACATATTCAAATAAGTTACTTAGAGAAATATATTGTCAGTGATTTTGTCAACTTTTTTTTTTTACTTTTGTACTGTCAATGATTATGTTTTGTTTTGTTAAGTTTTGATGATTGGAGTGGATGAAAATTGGCCAACTTTGAAGGACTCAGAAAACAATCTACAAGATAAGTATTTTCTTTTTTCTCTTTCATCTCATTGAATTATAGAGATATAATTTTCTAATTTCTTTATTTAGTGTATGATTTTTAATTTGGTGATAATATTTATTGTTGTATTTTTTTTGTTAGATATTTATCATCCTCATTGATGTTTAATGATGATAATTTTTTATGAGAAAATTTATCCAGTTTTGTTCTCAAGTTTTTTCTTTTCTTTTATTTATTCATAAAAAAATTATTTTAATTTATATTTGTTTCAATTTTTATTTTTATTTTGTTTGATTATTTTTTTTAAGAATATTTGTTTCAATTTTTCAAGACAACTTATAAATGGTTTTTTAAAAAAATTATTAGTTATTTTTAATTTAATGTATTATATTTTTACTAATTATTATATTTTATTTTTACTAAATTTTTTTAATAACCTATTATCTATTCAACTTATTTTTGTTTTTACTGTCTTCTTCAATGTTTATAGTTTATCATAATATTTCATTTTATGGAAACTTACATCTTTAAATATTTTGCCAAGACTCTTCTACTCGTATTTCATGTGTTAGTTGACTTGACTGTTTCAATTATACTGCTAGCTTTTGGCTTTTAACTTATAAAATAACTTGTTGAATTTACTATAATTCATATTTATTTATATATATATATATATTAGTTTTATATTTATTTATATATATATATATTAGTTTTATATTTATTTACTAGACTTTACTTCATTATTCTATTATATCTTTTACTTTTTAGTATTAATTTAATGTTACTAATGTTGGTTTGTTTTTTAATGTTTTATTTTGTTGAATTTTTCTCATTGATCCAAGCAGAATGGGTGGAGTTGATGGTGGGGTTGGATTGGATTTTATCAATGAAACTTTCAGTACATGTTGTAGAGATCGATTATTTATCACTTGTGTTTGCTTTCACTAAGTGACATACATTTTACAATGATCTTGGGTTATTGTTAGAGGATATAACAAGTATGTTATCCAGATTTTTAGGAGTGTCCCTAATCCATGTTTATCGTTCAGCTGATGTGGTTGCTCATGGATTGGTTGTGCATGCATTTAGGATGGATAGACAACTTGTTTAGTTAGATGTTATCTATGACTTTCTTTGAGATATTTAGTCATTTTAGGTTGTATGACAATATTTATTTTTTTTAATGAAGTTTTTCATTGCCAAAAATAAATAAATAAATGATGGTGTCATAGTGGGTACTTAGTAGTTTAGAAGGTGATGAGCTGAGTTTGAAGTAGAAGACATGTGTATGCCGTGAGGAACATTATGACCAATGGACAATCGATAGGAAGAACACCTAAGTTTTTACCATAGCTTTTGAAGTAGTTTTAAAGTATTTTCAATAAGCCATCAATTGCATTAAATACTCTATTTTTCAATAAGCCATATCTGATGATTGCGTGTTTTGAATAAGTTTTAATCAAAGTATCTAGTTTTCAAGTCTAAAAGTGTTAAATTATTTAGTCTATTAAGAACCTTAGGGGGTTCTCGAATTCAAGATTTTGGAGTGTTACACATTTTGACGAGTAGATTAAAATAATGATAATTGTTTGTTCAATTGAGGATTGTAGAACAAAACATATTAAGATTATATTCGAATATCACAATAATCTTCTATTTTTAGAATATGTATATTCTGTGTTTATCTTTATAATTTGGCCAATGGTATAATAGCCATAATTCTAGCTTCTATACATAATTGTAGCCATGACTTTAGCTTGTAATATTGTATATGTGTTACCTAAAGGGTGAATGAATAAAATCAAGGAAAACTAATTTTAACATGGAACCAAAGCCCTAGCAGCCTAGCAAGCTCTTACTCATTTTTTTCTACAATTCATTCAGCCACCATAATCGACCTCTTTCTACGATTTCTACACCCACCATAATCGGTCTCCCCGTTCTCCACCCTCATTGACCATCAACCAGCCAACTAGTTCACCTTCATCACCCATTCACCACCCTCACTTGTTACCTATATATATATAGGGGAATTCTCCTATAGGGGCTTCACTTTAAGCCCTACCGGTAGGGCTCTCAGTGTTTACAACCCGTGAACAATTTTCGGCATGATTTTTTTTTATGACCGTGTATATTGTAGCTATTTAGAGCATCCTGCAAATTTTCAAAAAATTCTGAATAGTTTACAGTACCGAAAACTAGGTTCAAACATGTTGTTACACGCGTGACTAATTTTTTTTTATGCGTGTGGAAAACAACATGTTTGAATCTAGTTTTCGGTACTGTAAACTATTCGGAATTTTCTAAAAATTTGCAGGATGCTCTAAATAGCTACAATATACACGGTCATAAAAAAAAAGTCGCGTCAAAAACTGTTCACGGATCAAGAAACACTAAAAGCCCTACTGGTAGGGCTTAAAGTTAAGCCCCTATAGAAGAATTGGCATATATATATATATATATATTCGCAGCCCCATATACAAACCAACCGTGAACCACCAATATTTATCTCTCTCTAACCTCCTTTATATTTTTTTCTTTCCCTGACAACATATAAATATATTTATATTCTTTACCTGTGTATTTATATATATATATATCCATATAGACATATAGATCTATACTAGCCATCTTTCTTTTAACCACCATCGATTCTTCTCATTATGGCTGATGATGGGAAAATCGATCCCCACTCTCCCTATTATCTTGGGTCTTGGGATCAACCTGGAAATATGATCACCCACGTAATCCTCTCTAATGACAATTATATTCCATGGGTACGTGCAGTTAAGTTGTCCTTGAAAGCTCGCTGAAAGTTTGTGTTTGTTGATGGGACAATCACCAAACTGATGGAGAAGAAGAAACAACTCGATTGGGAGACTGCCAATTCTATGCTTGTCTCATGGATCACGCAGACTCTTCATCCGAAATTGGTGGCCTCCATTCCTTTTCATGATGAAGCCAAAAAATGTTGGGATTATCTTGAGAAGTGTTTTTACGTGGCCAATGGTCCTCGCCTTGAACAATTAAGGGCTAATATTACTAACTGTAAGCAAACTTCGAATATGTCTATTGATGATTATTATACTCATTTGATGGGATTGTATGATGAATTGGATCGTCTATGGAATTTCCATGTGTGTGAATGTGGTTATTGTACTTGTGATATTGCTGGTCAGTTTGCTGCAGAACGAGAGCAGGAGAAACTCCATCAATTTATCATTGCCATTAACGATGAGTTATATGCAACAGTATTCTAATTTTTTGTCCACTTCTCCTTTACCTGATCTCGATCATGTGTATCAAGCATGTCTTCAGGAAGAAAAGTCTCAGGGTATTTCTCGAGATGGAGCAGACAAGGAGGAAATCCATGTGTTTGCTCTCCAAACTGCACGACCCAAGGCTCAGTTTACCCGTCCTGATAAATAAAAATTGTATTGTTCTGTTTGTAAGCGATCGGGTCATGATGACAATTCTTGTTTAAAACGCATGGATATCTGGATTGGTGGGAAGATCAAAATTGTGGCATCTAAGACAGTGCACGACCCAATGCACAACCACCTCCTACGACTTCTTCGACTACTCCTCATGGTCGGTCCAAATCCATGGTCGCCACGGTCTTGGCTACAAATGTTGTGGCTGGTGGTGGGACCGATTCAGTGGGCTCATCTCATGGGTCTTCTGACATTTCTTTGCATGATTTAAAACTGGAGCAGGTTCAAATTTTATTATATATGATAAATATTCTCCAGCATGATCAGATGATGGGTGAGTTCTCTTCTTTTTCTTGGATTATTGATACTGGTGCTTCTCACCATGTTACTGGCACTGAATCATGTTTGGCGGAAACTCATCTTATATCGCAATGTTCCGTTGGGTTACCTAATGTCATACATGCCATTTCTACTAAGGTTGGTCGTGTTTTGTTGACTGAGGGGTTGATACTTGAGCATCTTTTATTTGTACCACAATTACATTGCATCTTCATCTCAGTGTCACAGTTAATTGATGATTCTAAATGTCTTTTACAATTCAATGATTCTTTATGTGCTATACAGGACCTACGCTCGGGGAGTCGTATTGGAGCCAGTGAACATAAGGATAGACTCTATTATTTTTGGCAGATTCCTACAGCGTGTGTGGTAACAGTTCCAAAGATTTCAAATTTTGAGTTATGGCATTCGTCAGATTGAGCTGTCAAGTTAGTTCCTGCTATTTTTTCTAGTACTTCTAGAAAGAAATTGAATAAAGCATGTGATGTTTGTCCTCAAGAAAAACAAATATGTGGTAGTTTTCTTGTTAGTGATAATAAAGCTAGTCTAATTTTTAAACTTATTCATTGTGATTTATGGGGCCCAAATAAGATACCCTCTTCATGTGGAGCACATTATTTTTTTACTTTGGTGGATGATTTGTCAAGAGTTATATGGGTTTATTTATTGCGTTCAAAAACAGAAGTTTATCAAGTTTTTTGTTAATTTTTTGCTATAATTGCCAGTCAGTTTGAAACAAATGTCAAATTAGTACGGAGTGATAATGGTACGAAGTTTAAATGTATGTTGTATTATTTTGATGGAAATAGACTTATTTTTCAAACCTCTTGTGTTGGGACTCCATGACAATATGGTCGTGTGGAACAAAAACATCAACATATTCTTAATGCGGGTCGTGCTTTGATGTTTCAAGGCAATCTTCCTATTACTTTTTGGGGAGAATGTGTGCTTGGTGCAGTGTGTCTCATTAACAGAACTCTTTTTGGTTTGCTCCAAAATTAAACTCCCTTTGAAATCTCTCTAGCAGGCACCTGATTTTGATGAACTTAAGGGTTTTGGTTGTTTAGCTTTTTCCCACAATCAAAATGCCAAAGGTCATAAATTTGCTCCTCGGAGTAGGAAGTGTATTTTTATTGGTTATCCACATGAGAAGAAAGGGTGAAAATTATAAGACCTTCAGACAGGTGACATCTTTGTTTCCAGAGATGTAAAGTTTCATGAAAATGAATTTCCTTACAAGATTGTTTCTACTTCTCAAGTGCCCACTTCTTCCTTGTTGCCACCTGATTCTAATGTGGGGATTGATGTTGATTTTCTGGATGACTTGAAGTCTGTTTTGGCTGATGCATATGCAACCCCTGCGATTAGGACTGATATTGTATCGGATCCCACATCACCTCCTGTGCCCCCTGCATTTTTGTCTCCTCCTACATCTGTTGATGCCTTAGGGCGCGGGTTGCGAGATAAGCATCCCTCCATTCTTCTTCGTAACTTTGTTACCCACACTGTAAAATCTTCAAGTCCATCTGAGTGTTCATCGTCTTCTACCAGGTCCTCAAGTATTGCATAATAAGTTTTCTCCACGACACCATGCATTTCTTGTAGCTATCACTGAAGGCATTGAGCCTCATTCTTTTAAAGAAGCTCTGCTAGATGAAGGTTGGAGCAAGGTTATGCATAAAGAAATTGTCGCTTTAGAAGCTAATGGCACTTGGGAAATGGCAGTTTTACCTCCTCATAAAAAGGCTCTTGGTTCTAAATGGGTATACAAAATCAAATATTATGCAGATTGGCAAGTAAGCATCTTAAAGCTCGTCTTGTTTTTTTTTGGCAATCATCAAGTTGAGGGGATTGATTATAATGAAACATTTTCTCCAGTTGTCAAAATGGTCACTATTCGTTCCATCTTAGCAGTCAAGAATTGGGCTTTACATCAGATGGATGCTCATAATTTGTTTCTGCATGGTGATCTTGATGAAGAAGTTTACATGAAACTTTCTCCTGGCTTTAATGTTCACACTTGTAACGTCCCAAATTTCCAAATAAGGTTTATGGCCTTGATTAGGGAGGCAGGATGGCAAATTATGTGATTTAATTATGAAATATGTGATATATATATGTGTGTCATTATATGATTACGTGATTTATATTATAATATGACTCGACATGCATGTTTAGGTGCATTAAATATGCATGTGGGCCTGTTTCTTATTAGAAGAGCAATTTTCGTAATTTGGCTCGCTACGAATATATTTAGCATATATGTGATATATGTGGAGATATTTGGGTTACTCGATACGAGGCGAGGGAGCAAGATAGCGGGAAAGTCACAACGGGACCAAATACCCGACTCGGAGTGAGTCAAGGGGTATTTTGGGTATTTAGTGCATTACCGAGATATCGGGTAAAGGGGATAAATATTCGAGGATATATTCAGAGTTAGTGAGATTAGGAGGGAATTTCAGGGATTTTGACCATTTTACTCTCGGGGATGTTTTCATTACCCCGAGCCACGGGATTTACTTAGAGTTACTTGAACTCTAAGTAACCTCACATAAATAGAAAAACACATTAACTCAGTAGTCACTTTCTCTCTCTGTCTCATGTATACTCTCTCTCTCTCTCTCTCTCTTTCAATTCTTTGAATTCCTTGCGATCTAAGGGGAATCGAGTCTAGCATAGTCTAAGGATTGCTTGGGGAAAAGCTTGGCATTGTGTTAGGTAGTAGAGGTAATGATTTCTAGCCTTAATTCCTTATGTTTTCTCTGGTTTTAGTTATGTTTTGAAGTTTTGAAAACTTAATTCTGAGTTGGAGATTTGTTGAGGTTTTGCCCAAGCTTTAGCTTGTGTTTTGTGGGTATTGGTGTGCTGAGTTGATTGGGAACTTTACTTTTGGGATTTAGCTATGTTTGGATAGGTATTTGGTGAGATTTGGCTTGATGAAATGAGAGAAAATTCTGGGTTTTCATGTCAACTTGCGACCCTATTCTTGGGGCACTGCGACTCTTATGAACGCAGAGCGAAGGAGGTGTCGAACCTCCATTTGAGTCGCAGCGCTAGTAGGGGTGTGTCGCGGTGCGTGTCGTTCAGATGAGAGCCCTTGGGCTCTCTAACTTAGGGTGTGTCGCGGCTCTTTTGTCTTGGGTCACGATGTTTGAAGGGATTTTAAGCCTAGGGAAGGTTTTGAGTGCAAGAACTCAAACCTAAGGGCTCATGATCGATTCTACTACCTGGTTTGATAGAATTCGACATCCCGAAGGCTAGGACTCGGTCCTGAAGCCTTTGTTCACTTGTTATTGATGGGATTCTATATTATGGTCATGACTAGGTTATCGCTAGGGGCTCAGAATAGGGATCGTGCTCGACAGTTGCACTTATTATACGTTGCACTCGAACCTAAGGTAAGAAAACTGCACCCAATATGTGTTAAATGTGATTATTTATGTGGTTAGGGTTCGGCTCCGTTAAGGAATATGGTCATTACTGTGTTTGTATCTAATTGGATGAGATGTATGATTAATATGTATGCACACTTGTATAATCTGAAGTATGCTTATTAGTTATAGATTATTTGTTTATATGGTTGTTCAATGTGATTATTAATAGGGCTCGAGCCCCTGAGAACGAACATGATTATGATTATTTCTATGATTAATTGATTAAGCATGTGTGAATGCTCTGTTTTGGGATAACTGTTAAAAGATGTAGGCTTGTTTGCATTATCTGATTGAAAAGCCTTTCCTCATAAGTCAAGGGCGGCAATAGTGCTCTGAGCGCTAGTTGATATAGTTAGGCCTAATCTAGACTTGTCCGACCCAATGGTCTTGGAAAATTAAAGCGCCAGGTACGATGGGCCAACTCTAAGGCTGGTTATACAGAGGATAGGGCACGGGCCCCAATATGACTTATTAACTATTTATCTACGGCAGCAGGCCCCGTTATGACATGGTAGTAATTTATTTGTTATTGTGTGCATGCATGTGTAGGTCATTACTGTTGGGCACGCTAGAAATGTATCTAGAATATGTATTTACTGTTCATACAAATGTTTAAGTTTTCTTGCTGAGCCTCGGCTCACGGGTGCTATGTGGTGCACGTAAGGGGAAAGGAAAGTTGGACCAGCCATGAGTTTGAGAGCTTCGGTGACAGCGTGTATGTTGGGAAAACTTATACATGATCTTAATTATTTTAATGTAAATCATTGATAACTATAGGAATTAGAGTTATTTTATGATTTCGAACTTATATATTTATTAAGAAAAGAGTGGTTTAGGGTGTTTTGTAGTGTCTTTATTTTAGTTTTGTTTAATATTAATTATAATTAGATAATATTAAATATTAGATTAATACTTAAAAAATATATCTTAACATGTTGAATTTTGTCTTGACAAATGATTGGTAGAGATGTAGACATTTTGAAAAAGATTTGAAGCTAGAATAGGAATCAGGATTTTGGGATGCTGCGGCATGGAAGCAGCATTACGTTCTGCCAGCCAGCTGCATGGAAGGCAACTATAACGCCCTGGTTACCCCAGAACAGTTACGGTGATCGGTGAACCGGAAATTTGACCCACTACCCGAGTCCTTTGGTTAAAAACGTGCTCTAAGTGTGATTAGCAGGTTATGGTGGAAAACTAAGAAAAAGGAATGGATATCTTTCATTACAAAATACTCTGCAGAGCTAACCAAAACATTTACAAGTTGTTCTCAGTACAAAATGGTCATTACTGTTTCAAATTTACAACCCCGCCGACCTAAGCAGCAAAAATAGGGTAAACCCCCTAGTTCCTCTGAGAACGTCTTGGCCGTGGTGGTCAAGTGACCGCATATGTACACATCACCACCTAAGCTCTCCACTCAAGGCTGGGTGAGCTTTTCTTTCCCTTTACCTGCACCACATAGCACCCATGATCCAAGGCCCAGCAAGAAAGAATAATAAAACATGATATAATATCAACAATAATGGTAATAATCATTCAGGACCAACAGTCCAACCCTATAGGTGACAGTCGAAAAAGTCACAAATGTGGGTACAACCCCCTTTAGCCATGTGACATTAGAGTCACTCAGGCTTAATTGATAAGTGAGCCTTTCATAGGTTTGACCAGGATAGGTGCATGGTGAATAGTCACCAACATAACCTTTCCCCATGACCTTAGAGTCATAACCCTGGAACAGCGTTCCCTAGCCATGTGACAAGCAATCACTTGGGCCGTATGCCCTGGCTCTAAATAACTAGTCTTAGACTAGCCAAGCGCTTATAAGTTCATCGACCTTAGGGCCGGTCCAGTGTTAACGTCTTAGAACCATTCAACACTAATATCGATTAGATCTAATCTTCATTCAGCCCTGCGTTCAGGACGCTTATGCTGTTTCTGACTCTTAGGTCAGGGTCCCTGACTAGTCAGTGCCATATACAGGTAATTAACATTCACTAGCATTTAATATGCAATCCATGTCCACATTTATCAATCAACATGCCTCAATAACAATCACGCATGTCATATATACGCAGGGTGCAGTTTTCTTACCTCAGGTTCGAGCGAGAAATATAATAAGGACGACCCCTGAGAACGATCAATCTTTTAGTTCCCTAGCGGTTACCTAATCACAACCAATTATAACCTCCATTAATGAGAATCCACAATAATAGGGTCTTAACCTAAGCACCAATCTCGGGACCTCGAAACATGCCCACACGGTGAGTAGATTCGATCCCGGGCCTTAAGGATTGAAATCCCAAGTCAAAAACCCTTAAAAACACTCAAAACAGGACTTAGAAGGAATAGGGTAGCGCTACAGCGCTCAACCCCTAGCGCCCCAGTGCTATACTCAGAACCACCCACATGCCAAAAATCTTCCTGAGGAGCACTGTAGCGCCCTAGGGTGGGCGCTACTGCGCTGCCTCCAGACCAGCAGTGCCCTGAACTTACCTTCTTCAACTCCATCAATTCTAACCTGATTCCTAAGCTTCCAAATCCAATTCTTGATGCCAAATGAGCCCAAAAACCATCCTAACACACCCCAAACATCACAAGCATAGGAACCCTAGCCAAAACTCCCAACAAAACCAAGTACTCACCCTAGAAATCACAGCTGTAAAACAAAACTAAAATAGGGCAAACCAGAGAATTCTATGGTTAGAAACACACTCCTAAACTCCTAAGGCTTGCTTCCCAAGCTTGAATCCTCAAGAATGGTTCAAAAATCACAAAGAAAGGTGAAGAGAAGAAGGTACGGGAGAAACTTTAGAACTTGCTCTGTTTTACTCTCTTCTTTCAGCCAACACTAAATATATCTATCCTAGGGGTGAAATGTCCATTTTACCCCTAGGTCAATTAATAGTTTCTAAAGGCTCCCAATGGCATATTTGGTACTTTCCTCCTATCTCGTTAATCATAATTAACGCTCTCCAATTCCCGCTATTCCCGATAATCTCAAACACCAATGATTCACATCCCGTTACCATTTAATTCCCAGTAACGCTCTAATCATAAAAATCACCCCGAGACTCAACCCAAGCCCCGCACTTAAACCTGTTGTGACTAGACCGCTAATTAATGATCCGAGATCGTCTCATGCAAAATGTCTCGAACAAACCCACATTATAATGTGGTCTCAACACATATCATTGACATGCATACAATTATACACTCATACCCTCAACGGGCCAAATTATCATCACACCCCTGTAATTAAAATATGGACCCACATGCATGCATTTAACATCATATTATAATATAATTCACATATACATGCATAATATCATTTAATGGCATAAGTAAACAAGTATGGCCCTCCCGGCCTACTAACCCCACCATTAAACCATACGGGAGAATTCGGGGCATTACAACTATTCTCTCCTTACAGAATTTTCGTCCTCAAAATTTACCTGAATAGCTCGGGATACTGATTCTGCATATCTGACTCCAGCTCCCAGGTCGCTTCCTCAACCTTGCTTTTCCTCCACAATACCTTAACCAAAGGTATCGTCTTATTTCTGAGGACCTTATCTTTTCTGTCAAGTATCTGGACAGGCTGTTCTTCATAGGAGAGATCTGCCTCAAGCTCCAGATCTTCATAGCTCAAAATATGATTAACATCAGGTACATACCTCCGAAGAGCTGAAACATGAAATACATTATGCACGGCCGATAACGCCGAAGGCAAAGCCAACCTGTAAGCCACCTGACCAACCCTCTCCAGGATCTCAAATGGACCTACATATCTGGGGCTCAGCTTGCCTTTCTTCCCAAACCTTCTCACCCCTTTCCATGGCGAGACTCTAAGGAAGACATAATCTCCTACCTGGAACTCCACGTTCCTGTGTTTGGGATCCGCATAGCTCTTCTGTCTACTCTGAGAAGTAAGCATTCTAGCTCTAATCTTCTCAATGGCCTCATTGGTCCTCTGAACTGCCTCAGGACCTAAGTATCTCCTTTCACCTGTCTCATCCCAATGAATGGGAGATCTACATTTCCTACCATACAGCATCTCGTAAGGTGCAACTCCAATGGTAGACTGATAATTGTTGTTGTAGGAGAATTCTATCAAAGGTAGATACTTACTCCAAGTTCCACCAAAGTCCAGCACACATGCCTTTAGCATGTCTTCCAATATCTGGATCGTCCTCTCAGATTGTCAATCTGCGTGAGGATGATAAGCAATACTGAACTTCAATTGTTTCCCCATGGCCTTCTGCAAACTCCCCCAGAACTTGGAAGTAAAAGTAGGGTCCCAATCTGACACGATCAACCTAGGCGCACGATCTCTCTCACATAGAGATTTGCATACTGGTCAACTGTATAAGTAGTCCTCACTGGCAGAAAGTGAGCTGACTTGGTGTAGCGATCCACTATCACCCAAATAGAATCATGCTGACCAACAGTCCTGGGTAAGCCCACCACAAAATCCATTGTGATGTCTTCCCACTTCCACTCTAGGATATCCAGAGGCTGCAATAACCCTGCCGGCCTCTGATGCTCAGCCTTGACCTGTTGGCATGTCAAGCACTTAGCCACATACTCTACTACATCTCTCTTCATCCCTAACCACCAATATAACGATCTCACATCCTGATACATCTTCGTGGTGCCTGGATGCAAAAAGTAGGGTGTAGTATGAGATTCATCTAGAATATCTCGCCTCAATGCAGTGTCTAATGGAACACATATCCGCCCCTTGTATCTCAACATGCCCAGCTCAGACACTCCAGCCAGAACATCCTCTCTAATCTTGATCAGTTGTGGATCACTCAGCTAACTCTCCTTAATTCTCTCCAGCATCGTAGACTGTAGCATAATGTTAGCCAACTGGCCCACCAGCAACTCTATACCATCTCTGATCATATCATCTGCTAACTCTCTGGCTATCAGCCTCATGCCATGGATCTGTCCCGGACCCTTCCGGCTTAAAGCATCAGCTACCACGTTGGCTTTTCCTGGATGATATAGGATCTCACAATCATAATATTTTACTAATTCCAGCCAATGCCTTTGGCTCATATTCAAGTCTTTCTGAGTGAAGAAGTACTTCAGGCTCTTGTGGTCTGTATAAATCTCACACTTCTCTCCATAGAGATAGTGCCTCCATATCTTCAAAGCAAAAACTATAGCCGCCAACTCTAAATCATGAGTAGGATATCTCTTTTCATACTCCTTCAACTGACTAGAAGCATAGGCAATTACCTTCTATGATTGCATCAAAACATAACCCAATCCATGATGAGAAGCATCACAGTATATCACAAACTTCTCCTGACCTGTCGGAAGAATCAGGATCGGAGCTGTAATCAACCTCTGCTTTAGTTCCTGGAAGCTGTTCTCACATTTATCTGACCACACAAATTTCTGGCCTTTGCGTGTCAACTCAGTCAATGCACTAGCAATCTTGGAGAACCCTTCCACAAAACGTCTATAATACCCTGCCAATCTAATAAAACTTCTAACCTCAGAAGCATTCTTTGGCCTTGGCCAATTTCTGACCGCTTCGATCTTTGCAGGATCCACTTTAATCCCATCCTTACTGACAATATGTCTAAGAAAAGATACCTGAGACAACTAGAACTCACATTTCTTGAACTTAGCAAACAGCCTGTGTTCCCTCAGTCTCCATAGAACCAACCTCAAGTGATACTCATGTTCTGACTCTGACTGAGAATATACCAGAATGTCATCAATGAAGACAATCACAAACTGGTCTAAGTAATCCTTGAATACTCTGTTCATCAGTTCCATAAAAGTAGCAGGGGCATTAGTCAATCCAAATGACATAACTAGAAACTCATAATGCCCATACCTAGTACGGAAAGCAGTCTTAGGTATATCTCCCTCCTTGACCCTCAACTGATGATAACCAGAACGAAGGTCGATCTTCGAGAATACCTTCTTGCCCTGCAACTGATCGAACAGATCATCTATCCTTGGCAAAGGATACTTATTCTTAATTTTTAGCTTATTCAGTTCCCTGTAATCAATACACATTCTCATAGAACTATCCTTCTTCTTTACAAACAGAATTGGCGCACCCCAAGGTGAAAAGCTAGGTCAGATAAAACCCAAGTCTAGCAGCTCTTGCAACTGTACTTTTAATTATTTCAGCTCAGCTGGAGCCATTCTGTAAGGCGTTCTAGACACTGGCTCCGTCCCTGGTGCAAGTTCTATAACGAACTCGATTTCTCTATGCGGTGGCAACCCAGGAAAATCTTCTGGAAACTCACATACTAACCTGGTATCTTCTGGCCTCACTGGCACAACCTGGGTGGTATCAACCACACTAGCTAAGAATCCAATGCAATCTCCTTGCAATAAATCCCTAGCCCTCAATGCAGAAATCATAGGAATACGAGGTCCATGCACAATCAATGATCCTCACCTTCAGGCTCAAAGGTGACCATTTTCCTTCTGCAATCAATGGTTGCCCCATACTTTGCCAACAAGTCCATACCCAGTATCATATCGAAGTCAGTCATAACCAACTCTATTAAATCCACTGACAACTCTCTGCCCTCCACTGTCACCGGCAAAGATCTGACCCACCTCCTAGATACTACTAACTCTCTAGTGGGTAACAAGGTACCAAACCCCACAGCATAAAAATCACAAGGTCTACACAATCTATCAATAACACTACTAGCAACAAAGGAATGTGTAGAACTAGAGTCAATCAACACATTATAAGGGGTTCCAGCACTAAGAAGCTGACATGTAACAATTGAGGGAGAAGCCTCAGCTTCTGCTTGGGTCAACGCGAACACTCGAGTTGGGGCCGAGCTGTCCGCTCTTCTGGGTTCTTCCTTTCTTGCCTTAGGGCAATCCTTTTTAAGATGACCTACTGCTCCACATGAGAAGCAGGCCTTTGCCCTACGTTCTCCCAAGTGATGCCTCTTGCATCTAGGGCACTCAGGATAAGACTTCCAAGCTTCACTACCTCCTGGACGACCCATACAAATACCACGGGGCCGCCTGTCAGGACCTGGAACTGGGAAGGTGTCAGGAACCTTCCTCTTCCGATCACTAGGGCCAACGCCCCTATCTGAACCCAAAAGTGAAGACCTAGCCTCCTGAAATCCTTTCTGGCTGCACTGTCACGCCAGATCTTGATCTCTGCACTCTCAGCTGTGAGTGCCTTCTCAACCACCTATGCGTAGGTAGTAACCCCTGCCACAGTTGTGATACGTACATCTCGGGCTAACCTGGGTTGTAGCCCCTGCAAGAATCTCTCTCTCCTGGTCCCATTAGTTGGCACCAGCTCCTTGGCAAACTTTTCCAAACGATTGAATTTCAAGGCATACTCAGTAACTCATAAGTTCCCTTGAAGTAGCCTAATGAACTCCTCGGCCTTCGCCGCTCTAATAGCATCATTATAATATTTTTCATTAAATAAAGTCTCAAACTCTTCCCAAGTCAAAGCATTCACATTCCTGGTTTGGGTAATCACTTCCCACCAAATCTGGGCATCCTCTCGAAACATATAGGTGGCACAGGCCACCCTCTCATTACCAGATACCCTCATAAAGTCAAGGATAGTGGTAATCATGCTCATCCATTGTTCAACCTTGGCAGGATCTGCATTGCCTTCAAATACTAGAGGTTGTTGTTTCCTGAACCTTTCATAAAGAGGCTCCAATTTATTTCCAACCTCAGGCAGCTACCCAGCTACTGGCACCGGCACAGGAGGTGCCTCTGATCCACTGGCCACTGCAGGCCCTTGCTGTTGTTTCAAGAGACGAAGCTCTTCTCCCTATTTTAATATAGTAGCATGTAGATCACTGACTATCTGCTGCCAGTTTACAAGAGCTGGCTGTGGAATCTGTGACTGGTCATTTTCCTGACCCTGGCTATTATTATTATTCTGGCCCTGATCACTCTAGCCAGCTAATGTGTCTGTCTGTCCCGGATTCATAATTCTGTCATTGATACCTTGCTGAAATAATGATCAATACGGCCAATCAGGTAGTAATAACTAAACCTCTTGCCGCCTTACGGTCCAAGAACAAGCAGACAACTATCACATTCCACAGTCATACAACATATATAGGCAGATTGTAACGCCCCAAACTCCAGGGACCGTTACGGTGTGCCTCGTAAACAGTGCTAAACTCGATAATCGAGTCATTTGGCCAAAATGTGTAACTAAGTATGATTAGCAGTTTAGGGTTTAAACATTTTGGTTAAGATGTAACGTTTCACTAGAACGTTTAATATATACACTGGGATCCCGAAAATAAAGTTTCAGAGTTTATTACAGAAAATATTTACAACAAGCCGTTCTAAGCGGCAAAACAGGGTTCAACCCTAGTTCCACTTTAAACCTCGGCCGTGGCGGACGAGCAGCTGCATATGTACACATCATCACCTAAGCTCTCCAACTCAAGGATGATCCAGCTTCCTCTTGCCTTTACCTGCACCACGTAGCACCCGTGAGCCAAAGCCCAGCAAGAAAACTAATAAAGTGTGACATAGTCTCAACAACAATAATAATAACCATTCAGGACTATCATTCCAAGCGAATAGGTGACAATAGCCAAAAGTCACAATAATGAGCATCGCTCCTTCTAGCCATGTGACGATAGGGTCACTAGGGCTTAACTGACAAGTGATCCTTTTATATGTTTGATTAGGACAGGTGCATGGTGAATGGTCACCAACATAACCTTCCTCCCGGCCCTAGAGTTGTGCAATGGACAGCGTCCCCTGGCCATGTGACAAACAATCACCGGGGTCATGTACCTTGGCCATAAACATCTGGTCATAGACCAGGCAAGCACTTATAGTTCTCATTGACCTTCCGGTCAGTCCAGCATTAATACCCCATATGAGTCATTCAATGCCGACCTCGATTAGATCTAATCTTTATTTGGCCTGACGTTCACAACGCACTGCCACCTCTGACCCTTGGGTCGGTAAAACACGACCAGTGCTCAACCCGTGGTGAACTTAACTAATAAGTCACAGCTTCACAGACGGATCTGACACCATTATCGATTCTAACTAATAAGTCAGCGCCATACACAGGTAAGCCATGCCACCAAACATATAACACATGTCCAATATCCATAAACAAGGCATTCAGCATGCTTACTTAACATGTACTAGTACAATTAGGACCATGCACAACACAGAGGCTCAAGCTCTGAACGAAAACATACTCAGTATACAAAGCATGTCCTAATCACATGTTTCTCATGCATCATATGCATAATAATCAACAATCCAACATGCACCAATAATAGCCATGCATGTCACGTTTAATAATCAACCAACATGCATCAAGAATAGCCATGCATGTCATACTTAACAACTAACCAACATGCATCAAGAATAGCCATGCATGTCACACTTAATAATTAACCAACATGCATCAAGAATAGCCATGCATGTCACACATATACACAGGGTGCAGTTTTCTTACCTTTGGTCCAAGCACGGGTTACCAACAAACGAGCAACAAGCACGATCCTGATTCCAAGCCTCTAGTGATAACCTAGTCACAACCACAAATGGTGATCCAATGAGTTCAAGTTCTAAAACCAATCCCGGAACCAAGACCTAGCCTCCGAGACATCAAACGCCACCAATCCGGGTAGTAGGAATGATCCCAAGGCCTAAGGTTTGAGTTCCCATGACTAAAAACCCATTTTGGTCACTTTTCCTCTTTTGAGCCGCGGCCACAACCCTTAGAGCCGCAGCCCCACTCAAGTCAGGCCCAAAAATCCTCTCTGACATCAATTAGAGCCTCAGCGCTACCCCATAGAGCCGCAGCTCAAATAGCCCATCAGCACCAAACCAGCAACTTCTTCAAGCTTGAGCCGCAGCGCCCAAGAACAGAGTCGCGGCTCAACCTCGAACCCAGCCCAAAAATCCTCCATTTCTTCATCTAAAATCCTTTCATAAACATATCCAAACATCTCCAAACTCAAAAATCAAAGTTCCCAAACATCCCCATGATCCAAAACCCATAAAACCCAAGTCTCAAATCACCCAAAAACACATCAAAACACAAAATCCAATTCAAGCTTATAAACTTTAAAAACTTAGAACTGAAAACTTGAATTACCTCCAATTGAGTTGTTTCCAACTAAATCCTCTGGCTAATAAGCTTCTAATCTTTCCTAGGATCACTTGAATTTGAGTCCTAGAACTCAAGTTTCCTTCGAAAATGCGATCGGGAGACGAAAGTGGAACTTAGAGGGAGAGAGAACGTACAGAACGTTCTTTTTATTCTTTTAAAAGGTTACGTCAAGCTTAAGTAGCCTCAACCCTTATCCTAATGCTCGGGGTCCCGAAAACACCCCCGGGGACAAAATAGTCAAAACCTCCAGAATTTCCCCCTGATCTTACTAACTCCCAATTTATCACCAAATATTAATTCCCATTACCCTATAACCCGGTAATGCTCTAAATACCCCTTGACTTACTCCAAGTCAAGCTTAAATCCCGTTGTGACTTTCCCACTAGCTTACCTCCTAGGATCGTCTTGTGCTGGGTAACCCTGGCATAACCAAATAATAACAAAGCACCACGCCCATTTCACATATATGCCAAAAATGCCCGAAATGGCCAAAATATGAAAATCATCCAATTCATCACAAATGGGTTCACATGCATATTTAATACACCTAAACATGCATATTATCATTAAATAATACAATAAAGCAATTATGGCCCTCCCGGCCTCCTAATCAAGGTCATAAACCTTATTAGGAAATTTGGGGCATTACACAGATACATGTTTATAGCATTTAGCACTCAGCATGTATCGCATAATAGTTCACAATCAATCATACTTATAAGTATGTTCCAGCAATTCCCAGTACTAATAAGCACACAGTTGCTAAGGATATAATATTTTAGGGCACGTGTTGAACATAGTGTCTCATGCATACAGGTAAATCATATATACCACATTTAAGCAGTTATACATATAACTACATAAATAGTTACCAAACCATGAGTCAAGCTTGACTTCAGTGATGTGTGTACATGCCCAGCCAGTCTATAGGAACCCTAACCTTGGCATTGCTCTGATACCAAGTTGTAACGCCCTGGTTACCCAAGAACGGTTATGGTGATCGGTGAACCAGAAATTTGACCCGCTACCCGAGTCCTTTGGTTAAAAACGTCCTCTAAGTGTGATTAGCAGGTTATGGTGGAAAACTAATAAAAAGGAATGGATATCTTTCATTACAAACTGCTCTGCAGAGCTAATCAAAACATTTACAAGTTGGTCTCAGTACAAAATGGTCATTACTATTTCAAATTTATAACCCTGCCGACCTAAGCGGCAAAAATAGGGTAAACCCCCTAGTTCCTCTGAGAACGCCTTCACCGTGGTGGTCAAGCGACCGCATATGTACACATCACCACCTAAGTTCTCCACTCAAGGCTGGGTGAGCTTTTCTTTCCCTTTACCTGCACCACATAGCACCCATGAGCCAAGGCCCAGCAAGAAAGTATAATAAAACATGATATAATATCAACAATGATCGTAATAATCATTCAGGACCAACAGTCCAACCCTATAGGTGACAGTCGCAAAAGTCACAAATGTGGGTACAGCCCCCTTTATCCATGTGACATTAGGGTCACTCGGGCTTAACTGATAAGTGAGCCTTTCATAGGTTTGACCAGGATAGGTGCATGGTGAATAGTCACCAACATAACCTTTCCCCATGACCTTAGAGTCATAACCCTGGAACAACGTTCCCTAGCCATGTGACAAGCAATCACCTGGGTCGTATGCCCTGGCTCTAAATAACTAGTCTTAAACTAGCCAAGCGCTTATAAGTTCATCGACCTTAGGGTCAGTCCAGTGTTAACGCCTTAGAACCATTCAACACTAATATCGATTAGATCTAATCTTCATTCGGCCCTGCGTTCAGGACGCTTATGCCGTTTCTGACTCTTAGGTCAGTGTCCCTGACTAGTCAGTGCCATATACAGGTAATTAACATTCACTAGCATTTAATATGAAATCCATGTCCACATTTATCAATCAACATGCATCAATAACAATCACGCATGTCATATATACGCAGGGTACAGTTTTCTTACCTCAGGTTCGAGCGAGATATATAATAAGGACGACCCCTGAGAACGATCGATCTTTTAGTTCCTTAGCGGTTACCTAATCACAACCAATTATAACCTCCATTAATGAGAATCCACAATAATAGGGTCCTATCCTAAGCACCACTCTCGGGACCTCGAAACATGCCCACACGGTGAGTAAATTCGATCCCGGGCCTTAAGGATTGAAACCCCAAGTCAAAAACCCTTAAAAACACTCAAAACGGGACTTAGAAGGAACAGAGTAGTGCTACAACGCTCAACCCCTAGCGCCCCAGTGCTATACTCAGAACCACCCACATGCCAAAAAGCCTCCTGAGGAACACTGTAGCGCCCTAGGGTGGGCGCTATAGCGCTACCTCCAGACCAGCATTGCCCTGAACCGACCTTCTTCAACTCCTTCGATTCTAACTTGATTCCGAAGCTTCCAAATCCCATTCTTGATGCCAAATGAACCCAAAAGCCATCCTAACACACCCCAAACATCACAAGCATAGGAACCCTAGCCAAAACTCCCAACAAAACCAAGTATTCACCCTAGAAATCACAGCTGTAAAACAAAACTAAAACAGGGCAAACCAGAGAATTCTATGGTTAGAAACTTACCCAAAGCTCAGCTTATGATGTTCTTCAATGGAGGAACACACTTCTAAACTCCCAAGACTTGCTTCCCAGGCTTGAATCCTCAAGAATGGTTCAAAAATCACAAAGAAAGGTGAAGAGAAGAAGGTACGGGAGAAACTTTAGAACTTGCTCTGTTTTACTCTCTTCTTTCAGCCAACACTAAATATATCTATCCTAGGGGTGAAATGTCCATTTTACCCCTAAGTCAATTAATAGTTTCTAAAGGCTCCCAAGGGCATATTTGGTACTTTCCTCCTTTCTTGTTAATCATAATTAATGTTCTCCAATTCCCGCTATTCCCGATAATCTCAAACACCAATGATTCACATCCCGTTACCCTTTAATTCCCGGTAATGCTCTTATCATAAAAATCACCCCGAGACTCAACCCGAGCCCCGCACTTAAACCTATTGTGACTAGACCGCTAATTAATAATCTGAGATCGTCTCATGCCGAATTGCTCGAACAAACCCACATTATAATGTGGTCTCAACACATATCATCGACATGCATACAATTATACAATCATACCCTCAACAGGCCAAATTACCATCACACCCCTATAATTAAAATGTGGACCCACATGCATGCATTTAACATCATATTATAATATAATTCACATATACATGCATAATATCATTTAATGGCATAAGTAAACATGTATGGCCCTCCCGGCCTACTAACCCTGCCATTAAACCATACCGGAGAATTCGGGGCATTACAGCAAGGCTCACGTGGGAGGCTAAATCAATATCAAATCCAACCCAGTTTATTTCCTTGGGCTTATTTGAGTTAGGCTGAAAGATAATTAAATAACTTTTGGGCATTTAAATTACTTGGGTCTATTTTGCTCAAAATAAAAATAAATGGAAAGAAAGAAAATAAAAAGAGACCCACGTGGTAATTTTTTGGAGAAAAAGGAAATGACCTAACCTATCATCAATATCAATTGCCTACTTTTGGAAAGCCACGTACAACAGCCACATTTGAGAGGGAGGAGAATGAAGAAGAAGAAAAGGAAAAAGAAAGAAAAGGAAGGAGATTGAAAGAGGAGGACAAGAAGAGAACCTCTTGGGGACACCTATTGGGGCATAATTTCCAAATCCCTCCTTTAGTATTTAATTTCTTTTCTTGTATTTCCCATGACAATATTTTGTTTTATTATGGATAATTTTCACATTTTATTAATAAGCTAATTTCTTAGTAGTTAGAATTGTTGATGAATTTTATTATGCGAATCGGGTATTTTGTTGCAAGGGTGTTATTTATGAATCAATATTTTATTCATTCGAGTATTTATTGTTTATTACTACTTGATTTTGTTTGACCATCAATTGTGAGTAATTCAATTAATTCTTAATACCGAAGGGGTTAGGATTAATAGACACAAGACTTTAATGGTGCAAGATTGCTTTCTTTGAATTGTGATTTGTGATAGTATAGAAATATATTATTGCCTCACATAACTAAATAGAATTAGTGCTTGATTTGAATTATTTTATTTGGATTGGCATAGATATATTTTGGTTCAATTAAAGGATTAAAACCATAGTGACTTCGACGGAAGCCTATGAACTTATTTGGAATTCTTGGTTAATAAAACTTATTTTGCTATAGCATACCTACAACATTATAACCATATTTCATATTAGAAGGATTCAATAATTCTAGTTCATCTTCATTGTCTTGCTCTCTCGTTCATTTGCTTATTTTGTTTACTTTCTAATTTATTTTTAGGTTTAATCAAGTCATTATCATTTGCTTTATTCCAATTTGTTAAGTGTTGACTTTACACAATTTATTGCTAACACAATCCATGTGGAGATGATACTCACTTATCACTTTATTACTTGTTTGCCGACTGTGTATACTTGTACAATTTTATTTGCTTAAATTTACACAACAATCATATATTAAACAAATTAATATAAGACAAACTAAAACATGTTTCTATAATTTAATTTTAACAAAGAAAATGATAAGAACACTTACATTACACAGTCGAATGAATAAGTCATTCATTCAGTTTCTCTAACCCTTGTATCCTTTCTATCGCATGGTATCACCAAGAAACTAAACCGATCTTCAATACTCTTCACAGCCTTCCAAAGTATCCTTAGAAACACCTAGACTAGAGTGGGGAATTCTCAACACATGAGATAGATACAAAGAGAAGAAGAATAGAAGAGAATATTGAGGCTTAGATGAAGACTTATGTTGTAGAGAGAATCTAAAACCTAGAGCATCAAGAATATATCTTATGATTTTCTGTCAGATAGTCTTTCTCAAATCTTATTTCAACTCTCACTTAGCATTCATTTTATAGACTCAATTAGGTCATTTATTTTAATTATAAAATCAATAATATAATAGATAATATCAGCCTAATGGTCGAAATTCTCATGGGCTTTAGTCTCGAGAAATTTCCCATTTAATTACAAGCTCATTGGATTTAAAATCAAGGCTTGTATTATTTTCTATTGATTAATTATTTAAATCCTTATAAAATTAATTATTTATAATTCAAACTTGGATTTAACCTTATTTATTAATTTAGACACCAATATATTTTAATTAATAAATTTGCCCTAAAATCTATTTTTTCTCTAAATTGTATAGCTCTGTGAAACTATGCAAGATTGACCTAGTCAACTTTGATAATTCTAATTGATAATTAAATCAATTCATTGAGACTATATAGATGATTTTATCCAAGGTACTCTCGGGACCATGGATGTAGCGTCCCAAATTTGCTTATAAGGCTTAGGGACTTTATTAGCGTGTCGAGAGGGCAATAACTAATTTAATTATGTTATGATATGATTTTGGTGATTCTGTGATTAGAAATGCATGCTTAGGTGAATTAAATATGCATGTGGGCCCCATTTTATTATTAGGGGCATATTTGTAATTTTAGTCCGTTGACGGCATAAATGCAATATTTGTGTATATTGTGAGTGATACCACACGTGAGTGGTGATATATTTGTGATGCACGATCTGTTAGGAAAACGTATACAGGATCTTTATTTATTTTCATGTAGATCTAATATTAAACAAATTAATATGAGATAACCTAGAACATGTTTCTAAAATTGAATTCAAAGAGAAACAAGGACAAGAATACTTACAGTATACGCAGCAGAATGAAAGAGCCCTTCCTTCAATTTCTCTAACGCTTGAATCCTTTCTTTCGCAGAGTATTATCAAGAAACTGAACCGTTCTTCTAATTTCTTCACAGTTTTCCAATGTAACCTTAGAATCACCTAGACTAGTGTGGGAAATTCTCAACACATGAGATAGATACATAAAGAGGAAGAGAAATTAATCAAGAGGCTTAGAAAAAGAACTTGGGTTTAGAGAGAATCTAAATCTATCAGAAAATCTGACTTGTGACTTATCAAACTTATGTTTTGACTTCTCTCTAAGCATTCCTTTTATAGACTCAATTATGCCATTTAATTTAATTAAAAAAACAATAAAATAATATCCATTTTAAATCCCTAGGTCGAAATTATCATGGGCTTTAGGCCCATGAAATTTCTCATTTGATTATAAGCTCATTGGACTTAAAAAACAATGCCTGTATTATTTTCTAATGATTTAATTAATTAAATAATTATTTAAATCTTTTATCAAATTAATTATTTATAATTTGAACCTTGATTTAAACTTATTTATTAATGTAGATACCAATTTATCTAAATTAATAAATCTGCACTGATTTCTTTTTTCTTCATAAAAATACATAACTCTGTGAAACGATCCAAAATTGAACCGGTCAACTTTGACAATTCTAATTGATAATTAAATCTATTAATTGAGACTATCTAGGTTTTTTTATCCAAGGTACAATGGGGACCATGGGCCTATGAAATCAAGCTTCAATAAGTTATCATAAATCTAACAAATAAATTTACTAACTTATTGATTCCTCGTGACTCCACTATAGACTCGGAATTGCACTCTTGAATTCATAGAACGCTCTATAACAAATATAAATACGCTATTAATTATCCATTATTACAACCATAATTGTCACGCAATCCTCTATAGACGGTCTACAATGAGATTGGACTAAAATACAGTTTCACCCCTCATTGTATTTTATCCTTAAAACACTTAGTTCCTTGTAAATGATATTTTAGTAAACTAGTATTAATTACTGAAATGAGATCTCTATCATTTAACACCTTGAACCAAATTAAAAGGAAACCATCGTTTCACTTCTTTATCAGAAGCTATAGATGTTCATATCTATGATTAACACTCCCACTCAATTATACTACCGAGTTCCCAAGATGTAAGTATGGGATAGTCCGTAGGGTAAGCTGGTAATGAACAAGTCAAAGAACTAAAATAATACAATCAGTTAGAATACTAACCGCTCAGAATTGAGATTGAATTGACCTATGATCAACTATATGATATGACTAGAATAGATAATAACGGTATGTTTACTTATCTTATCAACTGTCAATATCGGTCCAGTCCGATGTAACAAATACATCCGATCTTATCTACTATGCTAATGTTCTGGAAAGAACATAACACTGTAATGTGTAAGTAGATCATATCGTAGATTGGCAAGTCAGTGTAAATCCTGTGCACTGACTAATCTTAGGACTAAGTTATTTTGAACATATAATCATATTTATATTCCACTGTGATTACGTCACTATAAATAAGATTAGCTATATGCTCGGGATTCAATAAAAGTTTATATTATTTAAATAATCATGAAAATAAAATATGTGAGCAAAGTGATTGACCAAGTCAAAAAATGATTTCTATTCTTTTATTGATAATAAAATGAGATTACAAAGAATTTGTGTTTTAATTAGGGCCTAAAACCCCAACAAACTCCCACTTCCACTAATTGAAACTAATGCCTTAATTCTACTAATCCAATTTCCTTGATATGCTTATCAAATGTAGCTTATGGTAATGTCTTTGTAAACAGATCCACAAGATTGTCTTCAGTTGCAATCTTCATAACCTCCACATCTCCCCTAGCCACATATTCTCGAATAATGAGATACTTCCTTTCTATATGCTTACTTCTCTTGTCACTTCGAGGTTCTTTCGAGTTGGCTATCGCTCCTATATTGTCGCAAAACAACACAAGCGGTTTATCCATTTCTGGAATAATACCAAGATCCAAATAGAACTTCTTTAGCTAGACTATTTCCTTAGCTGCTTCTGACGCTGCTATGTACTCAGCCTCCATGGTGGAAACTGAGATTTCAGACTGCTTTACGCTTCTCCATATCATAGCTCCACCCCCAAGAGTAAAAACCATTCTAGAAGTAGACTTCCTGTCATCGACATTAGTCTGAAAATTAGAATTGGTGTAGCCTAAAGGGTTCAGAACACCACCCTTGTAGACTAACATATGATCCACAGTCTGTCTCAAATACTTCAGGAGATGCTTAATTGATATACAATGTTTCGGTTTGGGTTTGACTGATACCTGCTCACTACTCCCACTACATAGCAGATATCTGGTCTAGTACACAACATGGCATACATCAGACTTCCAACTGCATATGCGTAAGGAAATTTTCTCATTGTATCTTCCTCTTCAAGAGTTTGGGGAGACTTCTTCTTTGAGAGATGAATTCCATGGTGGGATGGTAGATGCCCTTTCTTGGAATTTGTCATTGAGAAACGTTCAAGCACTTTATATATGTAAGCTGCTTGAGATAGAGTTAAGAGTCTATTCTTTCTATCCCTGATGATCTGGATACCTAGAACATAACTTGCTTCACCCAAATCCTTCATCTGGAATTAAGTGCTCAGCCAATTCTTCACATCTGATAATTTTTTAACATTGTTTCCAATGAGTAAGATATCATCTACATAAAGAACCAGGAATACCACAATTTGATTTTCCTTCAGTTTGTAAACACAGGGCTCATCAATATTTTGTTCAAAGCCATAGGTTTGGATTATTTCATCAAACTTAAGATTCCAGGAATGAGAAGCTTGCTTAAGTCCATAGATGGACCTATTCAACTTGTAAAGTTTTCCTTCTTGTCCAGCTACTTTAAATCCTTCTGGCTTATCCATATAAATGACTTCGTCAAGCTTTCCATTTAGAAAAGCTGTCTTGACGTCCATTTGCCAAATCTCATAGTCGAGAGCGGCTGCTATGGATAGGAGGATGCAAATGGATTTGAGCATGGCTACCAGACTAAAAGTTTCCTCATAGTCCACGCCTTCTCTCTGGGTATAACCCTTTGCCACTAATCAAGCTTTATAAGTCTCGATATTTCCATCAATACCTCGTTTCTTCTTGTAGATCCACTTGCACCCAATGGCCCTAAAGTTACTAGGTGCTTCCACAAGATCCTAGACGGAATTTGAGTACAAGGACTCCATTTCCTGTTTCATGGCTTGGAGCCATAGTTCCTTTTCAGGGCTAGCCATTGCCTGTTTGAAAGACAATGAATAATCATCACTAGTGTCACCAACAACCATATTGGTTTCACCATCCAAACCAAAGCGTATTGGGTTCCTAGAAACTCTCCTACTACGACGAGGCTCTGTGACTGTTTGCTTAGGAACAGTGGTACTTTCTTCATTTAAATTGACTTGCGTCAATTGGACATGAAGAGTGGGAATTTCATCATCAACGTACGTTGATGACGATGGAACATTGGTTGGAGTCAATTCTTTAACCATCTCATCTAAAACTACTTTGCTGCGAGGTTTAAAGTTCTGGACGTAGTCATTTTCCAGAAAAGTAGCATTTATAGAAGTAAACACTTTTTTTTCTGAATGACTATAGAAAATTCCACCCCGAGTACCTTTAGGATAGCCAACAAACATGCAAACTTCAGTTCGCGATTCTAGCTTTCCTTCCTTTTCCTCAGGACGTGAGCGGGACACTCCCATATTCTATAATGGCGTAAACTAGGTTCACGACCATTCCAACGTTCTAAAGATGTTTTGGGGATTGATTTAGACGACACGACATTGAGAATGTCGTTCGCGATTTCAATTGCATGTCCCCAGAACGAAGTTGGTAGAGTTGAGTAACTAAGCATGCATCTAACCATTTCCAATAAAGTTCTGTTCCGGTGTTCCGCTACACCATTTTGTTGCAGAGTACCTGGGGCAATAAATTGTGATAAAATCCCAAGTTCAGTTAAATGATCTTGGAACTGCATATCCAAATATTCTCCACCCCTATCAGATCGCAAGATTTTTAACGTTTTACCTAATTGGTTCTCAGCCATTGCTAGGAATTCCTGAAACCTTGAAAATGTTTCTGATTTCCTATGCATTAGGTAAAGACATGAGTATCTAGAGTAATTGTCAATGAAAGTGACGAAGTACTCAAAACAACCACTGGCTTGTACATTCAAAGGTCCACAAACATCTGAATGCCCAAGACCAAGTGGTTCTTTGGCCCTATCACCCTTTGCAGAGAATGGACGCTTGGTCAGTTTGCCTTCTAGACAAGATTCACAAATAGGTAATTCACCTAAGTTGAGTTCCCTCAAAGGTCTGTCCTTTGTAAGTCTTTGAATCCTATCATAGCCAATGTGACCTAGTCTCAAGTGCTATAAATACATCATATTATCGTTATTGGTCTTTTGACGTTTATTGATCCTAGGTTTAGCTACTTTGAATAAATCATTATTAAGAGCGAGGGGTTCGTTAGGTCGCAGAATATAAAGCTCATTTTCCAAACATGCAATACACAATTGTGATCCATTGAAAGAAATAGATATATTAAAACTTGTGAAAGTCATAACAAATCGTTCTAATTGCTACATGGAAACTGAAATTAAATTTCTACTAAAATCCAGAATAAAAAATACATCTTTTAAAATTAAATATTTATTTCCGAACTTCAGACGAGCTCTTCCTCTAGCTTGGACCGCAACAAACACTCCGTTCTCAACTCTAAGCTTTAATCCGCCTTCGTTCACTTCCTCCCACGATTCAAGAAACTATAAAGAATTACAAACATGGTTAGTAGATCCAGAATCAATAATCCAAACAGAGTTATCATTCTCTAAAACATATGTGTCCAAGATAAATGAACTATACTCATTACCTTTGTTTTTATTTGCTAGAAACTTGGGGCAATCTTGTTTCCAATGCCCCTTCTCTTAGCAGTGAAAACATTTACCTTTACCTTTCTTGTTTTTCTTGTTTTTCTTGTTCTCCCCTTAGGCATCTGTGCACTTGGCTGTGCACTCACCTTTGCAGCCTTTACAGGCTTGGGGTTGTTGTTTTGTCCACCTTTCCTCATGTTTGCAGCTTTCGAAGACGAAGCTTGGTTAGCTTAAGCCTTAGCTGGATCAACAGTAGTAGTAGTTGTCTTCTTTTCTCCTCCCTTACTTGGCCCACCCATGATAGACTCAAAGGTCTAAAACTTGTTCATGAGTTGCGTCAGACCATAGTTGAGTTTATTCAACACATAGTTGGTGGTGAATGGTAGGAAAGCTGGAGAGAGACTGTTGAGGATTAAGCCAACTTGAGTTTCCTCATCTATTATGGCTCCATGCAGTTCAGCTTCCTGAAAGTAGTTTGTCATCTTGATCAGGTGATCACAAACATGTTGAGAAGGTGCCATTCGAGCATTGGCATATTTCTTGGTGGCCTCAAAACGAGTCTGCGCTGACTTGGCACCAAATATGTCTTGGAGATGATCCATGATTTCGTAGGCTTTTTCGACATTCTCCATCTTTGTCTTGAGAGTGTCAACCATACTAGTCAACATGTAGTACCGCACCTTGTTGTTAGCCGCCTGCCAACTCTCATACTTGTCCCTCACAGACTTGGTAGCTCCTTCAGCTAGAACTTTCGGGGATTCCTCACTCATGACAAACTTGGAGTTGTCACCAATCAACACAATGTTGATGTTTTGCTTCCATTTAAGGAAGTTTTCTCCAGTGAGTTTCTCCATCGAAAGTTAAGAAAGGATGGCAGTTGACACAACCATAATTAAAACTACAAATTACCAATAAAATAGAAATCAATCACATTTGCTCAATAAAACTTATATTCACACAAATTTCAAGAAATAGCACAACATATACAAAAAATAAATATGTAAGATATGAGAAAAAATACCAAAAACAATCATATCTCTATTGTGGATGCTCAAAATTTCGTGCTTGTAAAAGACCCAAAGTATATGCTCAGGTCCCATAAACATCCAAATGTATGGCTGAGTTGCGGTGGCCCCGAGCCACCATCGCCTCACATGTCTGCCCGTATGGTCAAGCGTCTCATGCGGCTGCCCAGATGGCCTCGCGCCTCGTAAAGGTGGCATGCACCTGAATGCCTCGCACACCAGACGTCTCGCGAGGCCCCTCCGCCTCTTTTGCCCAGCATCTGGCGAGGCCACACCTGAACGCCTCGCGCACCAGCGTCTCGTGAGGCCCCTCCGCCTTGCGTGCCCAGCATCTGGCAAGGCCACACCTGCACACCTTGCGCACCAGGCGTCTCGCGAGGCCCCTCCGCCTTGCGTGCCCAGCATCTGGCGAGGCCACACCTGAACGCCTCGTGCACCAGGCGTCTCGCGAGGCCCCTCCGCCTCGTGTGCCCAGCATCTGGTGAGGCCACACCTGAACGCCTCACGCACCAAGCATCTCGCGAGGCCCCTCCGCCTCGCGTGCCCAGCGTCTGGCAAGGCCACACCTGAACGCCTCGCGCACCAGGCGTCTCGCGAGGCCCCTCTGCCTCGCGTGCCCAGCGTCTGGCGAGGCCACACCCGAATGCCTCGCGCGCCCAGGCATCCCACGAGGCCCGTCCGTCTCGCGCGCCCATAGTGCCTCGCACCTACGCCTCGCACACCAGGTGTCTCGCGAGGCCCCTCCACCTCGCGTGCCAAGCATCTTGTGAGGCCACACCTGAATGCCTCACGCACTAGGCATATCGTGAGGCCCCTCCACCTCGCGTGCCCAGCATCTTGTGAGGCCACACCCGAACGTCTCGCGCACCCAGGCGTCCCACGAGGCCCGTCCGTCTCGCTCGCCCATAGTGCCTCGCACCTACGCCTCACAAATGGGGGCTACATGGAATTGATCTCATGAAGTGAGATCAATGACCCACACATGGGTGCCAAGTCTTACCATATACGTAGCAGGCTTTTTTGAAGAGGCATCATCTCTCTCCCTAAGATTAGTGCCACCAATAGGGCATCATTTTTCCTATAGGTACGGAGGGCACTGACAAACTAAAAGGAGTTAGAGTACGGACATAGTACCCACACCAGATAAGTAGTGGGGGTACGAACGAAGTACCTGTCGTTGTCCTCACTAGCCACTCCTCTGACACCCGTACCGGGCGAGTAGGGGAGGCACAATCAAGTACTAAAGTGGAGGTGCTCCCACAAACCCTGATCATGTACTGGAGCAGACAACACTACCCCTGAGACCACTCACCTAACAGTGTACTTGCGTACTGCCTGGTCCCCTGGACCACATTGTATCAGGGGCCATTAGATCCCACTATAAAAGAAACTCCACTTCCACTTGGAAGGGGGTTGGAAAAATTACTATAGCATTACACCATAATCAATACAAACTGAGTTCACCATTTTTCTTCTGCAATTATTCTTGGAGTTTCTACTTAGGTTTCTAAAGCTTTTCTTTTGATAATCTCTACGTTGCTATTTTTCTAACTTAACTTAGTTGACGAATTCTCACCGTCAACACTTAAGGTTTTTAACTAATCTATGATATCCTTGTCCCGGTTGGCGAGAGTCTTAAAATACCACTAGTCAAATAGAGTTGTAAACTCATTTAATAATATACACCACTATTAAAAACCTACTATTCGATCAAAATAAGAAAACAAAATCTCTTATTTTATGAGCTAGACCCACGGTTTCGATAATCATAGATTTAGTCCAAGTAGTCACCGTAGGGGTGAGTCTAGTAGAATTTGACCTTTAATTATCTATCTTTCAAGATCTAACCTTGTCAAAATAACTAATGAACACCTTCCGTAGGGGGACGAATCAAAGCGCCTCGAGGCCCCATTAAGCTATTGACTATGTTAGACCAACGGTGGAGATCGAATATAAATTTTAAAATAAGCTTATTATAAAATTCAAAATAATATTTTTATTATTTATTTTTAGAAAATTAATGACTATGGTTCTCCAAAAAATTGAAAGATTAAATTTTTAAAACCAAAGTCCTATAATTTCCTATTAATTCTAAAGTGTCACATTGAAACAAATTCAATTAATTTAGAATTAATTTGTTGCTAATCAATATTTAGGTTTAACTAATATAATGAACCTATACAATTAAGTCCAACTCAGGTAAATGAGCCTTAACAATTGAGCTTGTATGGAGGAGGGTTGGGTCCAGTATATCGTTCCCACTACAAAGGCCCCCTATCTTCCATACAAGGTCTAAAAGACAAGAATTTAAACATTCATTTTATTAATTGTTATTAATTAATTAGGCTCACTATAGTCATGCAAAGCAAATGGGCCTTCACAAGTGGAATCACCCACAAGAGAGGAATTTAAGTTTTGCATTTTCTAATGGGCCCAAATAAAACCTATCATTTTATGAATATTTTATTTGGCAAAATCCATATATCTAACAAACATATGGGCCACTGTATGCATCTAAGCCCAATTTCAAAAATATCACATATAGTGCAAACAGACGTGTCATAATTTGATGGGCCTAATCATGTTACTATATGAGCAATTCTATCAATTTATGCAAAAATACCACAATTTATTTCATTTGCAAAAATACCACAATTAATTATATAGAATTTTTCAAAAAATTCAAATTAAGTCAATGTAAATGAAATTTATCAACAATTAACAATAGTTCATTTAAATTTAATTTATCAACATTCAACTTGGTTTTAGGTTAATTTGAAAAAAAAAATGAATTTAATTTAAATAGTATTTATCAACAATTAACCAAAGTTAAGTTAAATCCCATTTATTAAAAAAATATTTTCTTAATTGGTTAAAAAAATGATATTTTTCAAAATTTAACCAATTTAAAATTTTTAAAATCAATGTCTTAACTATTTTCCAAAAATATCTTGTTTTGTTACAACTATTAGCTAATATTTTAACCATTTAAAAAAATAAAATATAAATAGTTCTAACAACCCTAAAATATCTCAAAACAGTTAATTAAATTCAAATATCCATAAAAATATCTAACTAATAATATTCAAATTTCAAATAATTTAAATATTCAAAACTATAGAATAAAAATATGTTTATATTTTCAAATAAAGATTTAATAAAAAAATCAAGAATTTAAATGAAAATATCTTAAATATTTGTTATCATAATTCTAATATTTTAATATATTAAAAGATTTAAAATTAAGTTATTAGTCTATTTTTAAATTTGAATTTGAATCTTTGTAGAAAATATATAATTATTTAAATCTCAACTAACAAAAATATCTTATTTAAAAAAAAATTAAATGAAAAATAAATCTCACATTTTTGGCTTTGATTATAAATAATAAATTTCCACAATTTTAATTTTCTTTAATTTAAAAAAAAATGATGACGGGTACTGTTCACTGGCTGGGGTGCTTGGGCGCGCGCGTGCGGTGGAGGTGAAGGGTCGAGGGATGCGCGCGGGGCACGGGGCGGTGGCAGGGCTGGGCACGCATGTGCGTGCGCACGCACGTGGGAGTTAGTGAAAAAAAAAATTCAAAAACTTTTTTTGAGCAATTTTTCAAACCAAAAAAATTTTCTAATTAATTTTTAACATGTTTTACACAAAATAAAACACATATAAAAATTAATAGCATAGAAAACACAACAAAATAATCTAAAAATTGCTAATAATCACATAAAATCAATATGCTTCATAAAAACATGAAAATCCATCCAATTATTCAAAAATATCAAATAATCCAATTTTAAACATGTTCATGCATGAAAATAAATATTACCAAAGGCTATGAGGCCAGTTGTTTGGAAAACTTAAACAGGATCTTTATTTATTTTCATGTAAATCTAATATTAAACAAATTAATATGAGATAACCTAGAACATGTTTCTAAAATTGAATTCAAAGAGAAACAAAGACAAGAATAATTACAATATACGCAGCTGAATGAAAGAGTCATTCCTTTAGTTTCTCTAACTCTTGAATCCTTTCTGTCGCATAGTATTTTCAAGAAACTGAACCGTTCTTCTAATTTCTCGACAGCCTTTCAATGTAACGTTAGAATCACCTAGAATAGTGTGGGAAATTATCATCACATGAGATAGATACAAAGAGAAGAAGAGAAATTAATCAAGAGGCTTAGAAAAATGACTTGTGTTTAGAGAGAATCTAAAACTATAAAAAAATCTGACTTGTGACTTATCAAACTTATGTTTTGACTTCTCTCTAAGCACTCATTTTATAGAATCAATTAGACCATTTAATTTAATTAAAAAATCAATAAAATAATAGTCATTTTAAAGCCCTAGGTCGAAATCATAATGGGCTTTAGGCCCGAGAAGTTTCTCATTTGATTATAAGCCCATTGGACTTAAAAGCAAAGCATGTATTATTTTCTATTGATTTAATTAATTAAATAATTATTTAAATCCTTTATCAAATTAATTATTTATAATTTGAACCTTGATTTAAACTCATTTATTAATTTAGATACCAATTTATCTTAATTAATAAATCTGCCATAATTTCTATTTTCTTCTCAAAAATACATTACTCTACCAAAATTGACCTGGTCAACTTTGATAATTCTAAATGATTAAATCAATTAATTGAGACCATCTAGATGATTATATCCAAGGTACAATGGGGACCATGGGCCTATGAAATCAAGCTCCAATAAGTTATCATAAATCTAACAAATAAATTTACTAACTTATTAATTCATCGTGACTCCACTATAGACTCGGAATTGCACTCTTGAATTCATGGACCGCTCTATAACAAATATAGGCACGCTATTAATTATCCATTGTTACAACCATAATTGTCACTCAATCCTCTATAGATGGTCTGCAATGAGATAAGACTAAAATACTGTTTTACCCCTCATTGTATTTTATCCTTAAAACACTTAGTTCCTTGTAAATGATATTTCAGTAAATTAATTTAATTACTGAAATGAGATCTCTATCATTTAACACCTTGAACCAAACTAAAAGTAAACCATCGTTTCACTTCTTCATCAGAAGCTATAGATATTCATATCTATGGTTAACACTCCCACTCAATTATACTACCGAGTTCCCAAGATGTAAGTATGGGCTAGTCTGTAGGGTAAGCTAGTAACTAACAAGTCAAAGAACTAAAATAATACAATCAGTTAGAGTACTAACCACTCAGAATTTAGATTGAATTGACCTATGGTCAACTATATGATATGACTAGAATTGATAATAAGGGTATGTTTACTTATCTTATCAACTGTCAATATCGGTCCAGTCCGATGTAACAAATACGTCCGATCTTATCTACTTTGCTAATGTTTTGGAAAGAACATAACACTGTAATGTGTAAGTAGATCATATCGTAGATTGGCAAGTCAGTGTAAATCCTGTGCACTGACTAATCTTAGGACTTAGATAGACTTAGGGGGCAATTTAGACTTTTTGGAAAGAGGATATACACGGTTTAAGGAGCTGAGACTATAGAAGGACTTAGAGGAAAACAGAAGGAAAAAGAACTCATAGCTCTCGCTCTCTCTCATTCGGCTCACCTTCTCTCTCTATGGTGCTTGGTGTTTGAAGGATTTTAGGCTAGAAATTCAAGGGTTCAAGGCTAGAACTTGGGAGGCTAGAAGCTTGGAACTCAGGGAATTAGTTCAGAGGCTTAGTTAAGTTCAAAGGTAAGCTCTTAAACCTAATCATCAAGTTGAATTCTGTTGGTTTTGTTGTTAAAACTTAAGCTTACATGAGGTCTGGTTTCGTTAGCTATATTTGGTTTGAATTTGGGTGTCTTTTGAGAGTATGAATTGCTTAGAAGTTTAGTTGTGATGTTTAGACTATGGGAATAAGAACTCTAGGCTTGGTTTTGAATTTTAGCCTAAACTTAGTTTGAAGCTTTGTGGTTTTTGGCTGGAAAGAGGAGAATAAACCCAGAATTTCTGGGTTCGAAGGGGGCGCACCATGACCCAGCTCTAGGGCGCCACGGCGTGTGTGCCCTGTAGGCCATGGGTGTGCTCTCGGGTTTTGGGGTGCGCCGCGACCCTAGGGGGAAAGTCGCGGCCCACCTCCCCTGTGGCTTATGTTCTTGGTCTCTGACTTAGGGGCAAGTCATGACTCTTGGGACCAAGTTGCGGCCCACCTGGGGATTTTTGCCTTAGGTTGGTTTCTAGGTTTGGTAAGGCTCGGGGTCTCGAACCTAGGCTCTTGAGACAATTTCTACTACCTAGTTTAGTAGAAATTGGGGTCTCGGAGGCTAGAATTATATCTCGAAGTTATTTATTGGTTTAGAACTTTATGGATGGTTATTATGAATATGTTGTGACTAGGTTTTCAACGAGGCTCGTGTTAGAGGATTGTGCTCGGGATTGCAGTGCTCAAATAGCTTGGGACACAGATAAGAAAACTGTGGTACCCATAGAGCAGGGCGTGGCCCTATTGATTGAATTGCAGGGGCGTAGACCCAGTGTTTATGTTTAGTATATGTTTAAATACCTGCTATTATATTATGTAATGCATATTTGTGAGTGAACGGCAAAGACCGAGAACGGCAAAGGCCAAGAACAACGAAGGCCAAGAACGGCAAGGAGCCATGTACGGGAAGAGGCCAGGATCGGTATTGAGCACGCATAGAGTAGACCGTTAGGGCGAGACCCTCCTAGGATGCTGGAGACATCCTCTCAGTGAAGATCGCAAACCCAGGGCCTAGTAAAGCACCTGGGACGGCATGGCCACTATGTGTTTAGCCTGTTGGTTGCTTGTTATATGTCCTTGATAGATATGCATATGTTAATTGTCTTATGTTGAGTTTTCTTGCTGGGCTTCGGCTCACGGGTTCTCTACGGTGTAGGTACAGGCAAGGGAAAGATCGACC
Organism: Humulus lupulus; assembly: GCF_963169125.1. Taxonomy (NCBI): domain Eukaryota; kingdom Viridiplantae; phylum Streptophyta; class Magnoliopsida; order Rosales; family Cannabaceae; genus Humulus; species Humulus lupulus. Next base: position 74,758,838 of record NC_084793.1, read on the forward strand.
AACCATTAGTACGGAGAGCGAGGAGCGACGGGTACATGTTCAGCCTACCTGGCCGCCACAGCTATGGTTATTTTTGGGAAAATGTACTGAAATAGTTGATTTGTCGCCTAAGTCGACCTTAAATGTATTCTGAGATGTAAAGCATTTTCTAAACAGTATTTTGGGATTCCAAATGTATAACTCTATATGATTTCAATAAATGATCACAATTTTCATATTAAATGTCTCAAAACGTCTTTTATTTTAGTTTAGCTACACTTTTAACCTAAAACCTCGATTAGCGAGCTAATGGCACAATCTAAACTCACTTAGTAACGACTCTAAGGAAGTAGGGTATTACAATGGGCCTATGTAATCAAGCTCCAATAAGTTATCATAATTTTAACAAATAAATTTACTAACTTATTAATTCCTCGTGACTCCACTAAAGACTCGGATTTTCACTCTTGAATTCATATAACGCTATATAAGCAATATAGATACGTTATTAATTACCAATTGTTACAACCATAATTGTCACTCAATCATCTATAGACGGTCTACAATGAGATGGGACTAAAATATCGTTTTACCCCTCATTGTATTTTATCCTTAAAACAATTAGTTCCTTGTAAATCATATTTCAGTAAACTAATATTAATTACTGAAATAAGATCTATATCATTTAGCACCTTGAATCAAACTGAAAGGAAACCATCATTTTACTTCTTCATTAGAAGCTATAGATGTTCATATATATGATTAACACTCCCACTCAATTATACTACCGAGTTCCCAAGATGTAAGTATAGGCTAGTCCGTAGGGTAAGCTGGTAACGAACAAGTCAAAGAACTCAAATAATACAATCAGTTAGAATACTAACCGCTCAGAATTGAGATTGAATTGACCTATGGTCAACTATATGATATGACTAGAATAGATAATAACGGTATGTTTACTTATCTTATCAACTGTCAATATCGGTCCAGTTCGATGTAATAAATACATCTTATCTTATCTACTTTGCTAATGTTTTGGAAAGAACATAACACTACAATGTGAAGTAGATCATATCATAGATTTGCAGGTCAGTGTAAATGTGAACTGACTAATCTTAGGACTATCTTATGTTTGAACATATAATCATATTTATATTCTACTGTGATTACATCACTGTAGATACAATTAGCTATATGCTCAGGATTTAATAGAAGTTTATATTAAACAACTAATCATGAAAATAAAACATGTGAGCAAAGTGATTGACCAAGTCAAAAATTGATTTCTATTTTTTTATTGATATTAAAATGAAATTACAAAGAAATTGGATTTTATTTGGGGCATAAAACCCCAATAAAATCCCACTTGCACTAATTGAAACTAATGCCTTAATACTACTAATCTCATTTACTTTATATGCTTATCAAATGTAGCTTCTGGTAGTGTCTTTGTAAACGGATCTGCAAGATTGTCTTCAAATGCAATCTTCATAACCATCGCATCTCCCCTGGCCATATATTCTTGAATTATGTGATACTTCATTTCTATATGCTTACTCCTCTTGTGACTTCGAGGTTCTTTCGAGTTGGCTATCGCTCTTGTGTTGTCACAAAACAACACAAGCGGTTTATCCATACATGGAATAACACCAAGATCTGAATAAAACTTCTTTAGCCAGACTATTTCCTTAGTTGCTTCAGACGCAACTATGTACTCAGCCTCCATGGTGGAGTCTGATTATCCATATCATAGCTCCACCCCCAAGAGTAAATACCATTCTAGAAGAAGACTTCTTGTCATCGACATCAATTTGAAAATCTGAATCAGCGTAGCCTACAGGGTTCAGAAAACCACACTTGAAGACGAACATATAATCCCTAGTCCGCCTTAAATACTTCATAATATGCTTAACTGTTATCCAATGTTTCGTTCCTGGGTTTGACTGATACCTACTTACTACTCCCACTACATAGCAGATATTTGGTCTAGTACAAAACATAGTATACATCAGACTTCCAACTGCAGATGCGTAAGGAACTTTTCTCATTGCATCTTCCTCTTCAAGAGTCGAGGGAAACTACTTCTTTGAAAGATGAATTTCATGGTGAGACAATAGACGCCCTTTCTTGGAATTTTTCATTGAGAAACGTTCAAGCACTTTATCGATGTAAGCTACTTGAGATAGAGCTAAGAGTTTATTCTTTCTATCCCTAATGATCTGGATACCTAGAACATAACTTGTTTCACCCAAATCCTTTATCTAGAATTGAGTGTTCAACCAATTCTTCACATCTAACAGTTTCTTAACATTATTTCCATTGAGTAAGATATCATCTACATAAAGAAATAAGAATACCACTATTTGATTTGCCTTCAGTTGGTAAACACAAGAATCATCAATATTTTGTTCAAAGCCATAGGTTTTGATTATTTCATCAAACCTAAGATTTTAGGAACGAGAAGCTTGCTTAAGTCCATAAATGGACCTATTCAACTTATAAACTTTTCCTTCTTGTCCAACTACTTTAAATCCTTCTGGATGATCCAGATAAATGACTTTGTCAAGCTTCCCATTAAGAAAATTTGTCTTGATGTCCATTTTCCAAATCTCATAGTCGAGAGCGACTATTATGGATAAGAGGATGTGAATAGACTTGAGCATGGATACTAGACAAAAAGTTTCCTCATAGTATATGCCTTCTCTTTGGGTCTAACCCTTTGCCACTAATCAAGCTTTATAAGTTTCGATATTTCCATCAACACCTCGTTTCATCTTGTAGATCCACTTGCACCCAATGGCCCTAAAGTCACTAGGTGCTTCCACAAGATACCAGATGGAATTTGAGTACATGGACTCTATTTCCTTCTTCATGGCTTCGAGCTATAGTGTCTTTTCAGGGCTAGCCATTACCTATTTGAAAGACAATGGATCATCGTCATTAGTGTCACAAACAACCATACTGGTTTCACCATCCAAACCATATTAAACTGGGTTCCTATAAATTCTCCCACTACGACCAGGCTTCGTGATTGATTGCTCAGGAACAGTGGTACTTTCTTCATTTAAATCAACTTGCGTCGAATGGACATGAAGAGTGGAAATTTTATCATCAACTTACGTTGATGACAGTGGAACATTGGTTGGAGTCAATTCCTCAACCATCTCCTCTAAAACTACTTTGCAACGCGGTTTGAAGTTTTGGACATAGTCATTTTCTAGAAAAGTAGCATTTGTAGAAGTAAACACTTTCTTTTCTGAATGACTATAGAAAAGTCCACTCGAGTGCCTTTAGGATAACCAACAAACATACAAACTTTGCTTCGCAGTTCTAGCTTTCCTTCCTTTTTCCTCAGGACGTGGGCAGAACACCCCCAGATTTTAAAATGACGTAAGCTAGGTTCACGATCATTCCTGTGTTCTAAAGGTGCTTTAGGGGTTGATTTTGACGGTACGACATTTAGAATGTCGTTCTTAGTTTAAATTGCATGTAATCATTTCCAATAAAGTTCTGTTCCAGCGTTTCGCTACACCATTTTGTTGCGGAGTACCCAGGGCAGTAAGTTGTGATAAAATCCCATGTTCACTTAAATGATCTTGGAACTTCATATCCAAATTTTCTCTACCCCTACGAGATCGCAAGATCTTTAATGTTTTACCTGATTGGTTCTGAGCCATAGCTAAGAATACCTGGAAATTTGAAAATGTTTCTGATTTCTCATGCATTAGGTAAAGACATGAGTATCTAGAGTAATCGTCAATGAAAGTGATGAAATACTCAAAACCACCCCTGGCTTGCACATTCAAAGGTCCACAAACATCTGAATGAACATGTCCAAGTGGTTCCTTGGCCTTATCACCCTTTGCAAAGAATGGAAGCATGGTCAGTTTTCCTTCTAGACAAGATTCACAGATAGGTAATTCACCTAAGATGAGTTCCCTCAAAGGTTCGTCCTTTGTAAGTCATTGAATTCTATCATAGCCAATGTGACCTAGTCTCAAATGCCATAAATACGTCATGTTATTATTATTGGTCTGTTGACGTTTATTGGTCCTAAGTTTAGCTAATTTGAATAAATCATTGTTAAGAGAGAGGGGTTGGTTAGGTCGCATATATAAAGCCCGTTTTCCAAACTTGCTACACAATTGTGATCCATTCAAAGAAACAAATATATTAAAACTTGTGAAAGTCATAACAAATTGTTCTAATAGCAATGTGGAAAATGAAATTAAATTTCTACTAAAATCCGGAATAAAAAATACATCTTTCAAAATTAAATATTTATTTATGAACTTCAGGTGTGCTCTTCCTCTAGCTTGGACTGTAAGGAACGCTCCGTTCGCAACTCTAAGCTTTAAGCCGCCTTCATCCACTTCCTCCCACGATTCAAGAAGTTGTAAAGAGTGACAAACATGGTTAGTAGATCCAGAATCAATAATCCAAACAGATTTATAATTCTCTAAAACACCTTTTTCTAAGATATATGAACTATAATCATTACCTTTGTTTTTCCCTTCTAGAAACTTGGGGCAATCCTGTTTCCAATGACCCTTCTCTTTGCACTGTAAACACGTACCTTTACCTTTCTTATTTTTCTTTTTCGTCCCCTTAGGCGTCTGTGCACTAGGTTGTGCACTCATCTTTGCAGCCTTTGCAGGCTTGGGTTTGTTGTTTTGTCCATCTTTCCTCTTGTTTCCAACTTTCGAAGACGAAGCTTGGTTAGCTTCAGCCTTAGCTAGATCAGCAGCAGCAATAATAGTCTTCTTTTCTCCTCCCTTACTTGGTCCACCCATGATAGACTCAAAATTCTAAAGCTTGTTCATGAGTTGCGTCAGACCATAGTTGAGTTTATTCAACACATAGTTGGTGGTGAACGACAGGAAAGTTAGAGAGAGACTGTTGAGGATTAATCCGACTTGAGTTTCCTCATCTATTATTGCTCCATGTAGTTCAGCTTCCTGAAAGTATTTTGTCATTTTGATCAGATGATCGTGAACATGTTGAGACAGTGCCATCCGAGCATTGGCATATTTCTTGGTGGCCTCAAAACGAGTCTGCACTGACTTGGCCCCAAACATGTCTTGGAGCTGATCCATGATTTCGTAGGCCGTCTCGACATTCTCCATCTTTGTCTTGAGAGTGTAAATCATACTAGTCAACATGTAGTGTCGCTTCTTGTTGTTAGCTGCCTGCCAACACTCATATTTATCCCTCACAGACTTGGTAGATCCTTCAGCTGAAACTTCCGAGGATTCCTCAGTCATGATGAACTTGGAGTTGTCACCAATCAACACAATGTTGATGTTTTGCTTCCACTTAAGGAAGTTTTCTCCAATGAGTTTCTCCATCGAAAGTTGAGAAATGATGGGAGTAGACACAACCATACTTAAAACTACCAGTTATCAATAAAATAGAAATCAATCACATTTCCTCAATAAAATTCTATTCACTCTAATTTCAAGAAATAGCATAACATATACCATAAATATGTAAGATATAGAAAAAATACCAAAAAAAATCATATCTCTATTTCATTAGGTTTTCAACTATTCTACGATATCATTGTCCCAGTTGGGGAGAGTAAAAAAATATCATTACTTAAATAGAGTTGTAAACTCATTTAATAATGGACACCATTATTAACAACCTACTATTTGATCGAAATAAGAAAACAAAATCTCTTATTTTATGAGCTAGACTCACGGTTTTGATAATCAATAGATTTTGTCCTAGTGGTCACCATAGAGGTGGGTCTAGTATAATTTGATCTATAATTATCTATCTTTCGAAATTTAACCTTGTCACAATAACTAATGAACATCTTCCGTAGGGGAACAAATCAAAGCGTCTCAAGGCCCTATTAAGCTACTGACATTGTTAAACTAACGGTGGAGATTGAATATAATTTTTAAAATAAGCTCATTATTAAATAAAAAATAGTATTCTTATTATTAATTCTTGAAAATTAATGACTATGGTTCCCCAAAAAATTGTAAAGTTAAATTTTAAAAGCAAAGTCCTATAATTTTATATTTTCTAAAATGGCACATTGAAACAAATTCAATTAAATTAGAATTAATGTGTTTCTAATCAATATTTAGGTTTAACTATTATAATGAACCTATACAATTAAGTCAAACTCAGGAAAATGGACCTTAACAATTGGGCTTGTATGGAGGATGGTTGGGTCCAGTATGTCGTTCCCACTACTAAGACCCCCGTACTTTCATACAAGGTCCAAAAGACAGGAATTTAAACCTTTGTTTTATTCATTGATTAGGTCCACTATAGTCATGCAAAGAAAATGAGTCTTGACAAGTGGAACCGCCTACAAGAGAGGAATTTAAATTTTACATTTTCTAATGGGCTCAAATAAAACCTATCATCTTATGAATGTTTTATTTAGTAAAATTCATATATTAAGCAAACATATGACCCACTATATGCATCTAAGCCCAATTGCAAAAATATCACATATAGTGCAAATAGACATGTTATAATTGAATGGGCCTAATCATGTTACTATGTGAGCAAGTCTATGAATTTATGCAAAAATACCACAATTAATATTCTAGAATTTATCTACAAATACGAATTAAATAAATTTTCGAAAATAAATAAATCAATTTAAATGAAATTTATCAATAATTAACAAAAGTAAATTTAAATTTCATTTATCAACAATCAACTTAGTTTAGGCCATTTTGAAAAATATTAATTTAATTTAAATAGGATATATCAATAATTAAACACAGCTAATTTAAATACCATTTACTAAAAAATATTTTATTAATTGGTTTAAAAAACGTAATATTTTTTAAAAATTTAACCAGTTATAAATTTTTAAAACAAATATCATCTGCTATTTTTGAAAAAATATCTTAAACAATGAAACAAATTCAGATATCTATAAAAATATATAGTTAACAAATTTTCAAATTTCAAATTATTTAAATATTAAAATCCATAGAATAATCAGATATTATTATTTTTAAATAAAAATATATTTAATATCTGATAACCTAATTCTAATATTTTAATATATTAAAATATTTAAAATTAATTAGTTAACCTATTTTTTTTAAATTGAATTTGAATCTTTGTAGAAAATATCTATTTTTTAAAAGATCAAACAACAAAAAATTTGTTTTTCAAAAAAGATATTTTTAAATAATAGAAAAGATATGATATTTTTGTATTAACCCATTAAAAAATACATTCAAAAATCAAATTTTAAGGAAAAAATTATCGCAGGTCGCGGCCACAAGACGATCTGGGCAGAAATATGCGTGCTTGTCACGGCCAGTGAAAATTGGTGGCCGTGGCCACTGCCTGAAAGAAAAGAAAAGAAAATTAATAAAATTTGTGTAATTTTTCAACCCAATAACATTTTCAAAATAATTTTTACCATGTTTTACATCAAATAAAGCATTTATAGAGAAATTATTTGCAAAGAAAACACAACAAAGTAACCCAAATATGCTAATAATCACATAAAATTCAATATGCAGCATAAAAAAAACATAAAATCCATCCAATTACTCAACACGTCAAATAATTCAATTTTACCATGTTCATGCATGAAAATAAAGATTACCAAAAGCTCTGAGGCCAGTTGTTGGGAAAACTTATACATGATCTTAATTAGTTTCATGTAAATCATATTTTAAACAAATTAATATAAGACAACCTAGAACATGTTTCTATAATTGAATTTAAACATATATAATGATAAGAACACTTACATTATACGCAGTGGAATGAATAAGTCATTCCTTCAGTTTCTCTAACTCTTGTGTCTTTTCTGTCGCAGGGTACCACCAAGAAATTAAACTGATCTTCAATTTTCTTCACAACCTTCCAAAATTTCCTTAGAATCACCTAGACTAGAGTGAGCAATTCTCAACACATGAGATAGATGCAAAGAGAAGAAGAATAGAAGAGAATATTGAGGCTTAGATAAGGACTTATGCTGTAGAGAGAATCTAAAACCTAGAGCATCAAAAATAGAACCTCTGATTTTCTGTCAGATAATCTTCTAAAATCTTATTTCAACTCTCACTTAGCATTCATTTTATAGACTCAATTAGGTAATTTATTTTAATTGAAAAATCAATAAAACAATGGATAATATCAACCTAATGGTTGAAATTCTCATGGGCTTTAGGCTTGAGAAATTTCTCATTTATTTACAAGCTCATTGGACTTAAAATCAAGGCCTATATTATTTTCTATTGATTAATTAATTAAATAATTATTTAAATCCTTATCAAATTAATTATTTATAATTTGAACCTTGATTTTAAACTTATTTATTAATTCAGACACCAATTTGTTTTGATTTATAAATCTGCCCTAAAATCTATTTTCTTCTCTAAATTGTATAACTCTATGAAACTATCCAAGATTGACTAGGTCAACTTTGATAATTCTAATTGATAATTAAATCAATAAATTGAGACTATCTAGATGATGTTATCCAAGGTACAGTGGGGACCATGGGCCTGTGAAATCAAGCTCCAATAAGTTATCATAAATTTTAGAAATAAATTTACTAACTTATTAATTGCTCGTGACTCCACTAAAGACACAAAATTGCACTCTTGAATTCGTAGAACACTCTATAAGCAATATAGATACGTTATTAATTATCCATTTTTACAACCATAATTGTCACTCAATCCTCTATAGACGGTCTACAATGAGATGGGACTAAAATATCGTTTTACCCCTTATTGTATTTTATCCTTAAAACACTTAGTTCCTTGTAAATGATATTTCAGTAAACTAATATGAATTACTGAAATTAGTTCTCTATCATTTAACACCTTGAACCAAAATAAAAGGAAACCATCGTTTCACTTCTTCATCGAAAGCTATAGATGTTCATATCTATGATTAACACTCCCACTCAAGTATTCTACTGAGTTCCCAAGATGTAAGTATGGACTAGTCCGTAGGGTAAGCTGGTAACGAACAAGTCAAAAAACTCAAATAATACAATCAGTTAGAATACTAACCTCTCATAATTGAGATTGAAATAACCTATGGTGAACTATATGATATGGCTAGAATGAATAATAATGGTATGTTTACTTATCCTATATACTGTCAATATCGGTCCAGTCCGATGTAACAAATACATCTGATCTTATCTACTTTGCTAATGTTCTAGAAAGAACATAACACTGCAATGTGAAGTAGATCATATCGTAGATTGGCAAGTCAGTGTAAATCATGTGCACTGACTAATCTTAGGACTATCTTATGTTTGAACATATAATCATATTTATATTCCACTGTGATTACGTCAATGTAGATACGATTAGCTATATGCTCAGGATTTAATTGAAGTTTATTTTAAACAAATAATCATGAAAATAAAACATGTGAGCAAAGTGATTGACCAAGTCAAAAATTGATTTCTATTCTTTGATTGATAATAAAATGAGATTACAAAGAAATTGGGTTTTAATTAGGGCATAAAACCCCAATAGTGTACATATGCGGCCGCTCGACCACCACGACCAGGGTTTATCTTGGAGGAACTAGGGTTGTATTCCTTATTTTGTCTCTTAGGTCGGTTGGTTGTAACTTTTGAAATGTAATAACCATTTTAAACATTTGTTTATGTTATTTTGTGATCCCATGTATAAACGGAAATATTTTAAATGAAAAATCAACGTTACCCTTCGACCAAAAAATTTAACCCTAACCCTTGTCACTAACCTTAGTTACACCTTTATAACCAAGGGACTTGATTAGCAAGTCTGACACTATTAAATTACACAATGTAATGGTCCTGGATTAGGAAGACGTTACAACACTTCTGGTTTAGTGTGTCATCTCAAGAAGTCTTTCTATGGTCTACAATAGGCTCTGCGGGGTTGGTTTGCTAAGTTAGATGCTTCCTTGAAGACTTATGGTTTCCTTTAGTATTATTTAGATTATTCTCTGTTTACTCTACATCATGGATTGATCCAACTTAATGTTCTTGTGTATGTTGACGATCTGATTATTTATGGTAATGATGCTTCTGCTATTGACTATTTCAAGGCCTATTTACATGAGTGTTTCCATATGAAAGATTTGGGTGTCTTGAAGAATTTTCTGTGTTTGAGGTTGCTCATAATTCATAGGGAATTTTCTTGTGGCAACGAAAATACACTCTTGATATTATTGTTGAAGCTTGCTTATTGGGGTCTCATTCTGTTGGCTTTCCCATTGAGCAGAATCAGACATTGGCTCTTGCCAAAGGCATTTTGCTCGCCGATCCTAAAAGGTATAGACGACTTGTGGGTGATTTTATTTACTTATCCTTCACACGTCCTGACTTGGTTTATAAAGTTCATATCTTGGCTCAATTTATGCAACACCCTAATCAAGATCATTGGGACGCGACGCTTCATACGGTTTGCTATTTAAAAGGGTGTCTAGGTCAAGGCATTCTTCTTCGCACTAATTATGAGTAATCTCTGATAGGTTGGTGTGATTCAGATTGGGCTACGTGTCCTTTGACTAGACGATCTCTTACTGGTTTGATAGTGTTTCTTGGCTCTTCTCAGATTTCTTGGAAGACCAAGAAACAACATATGGAGTCCCGGTCTTCTGCTGAGGCCGAGTATTGTTCCATGGCCGTCGTCACTTCAAAGTTGAAGTGGCTCAAAGCTTTGCTTGTGAGTTTAGGTGTCACACATTCGCCATCCATGCGTTTATGCTGTGATAGTCAATCGACACTCTACATTGCTCAAAATCTTGTTTTCCATGAGTGTACCAAGCATATTGAAGTTGATTGTCATTATGTGCGTGATGCCATTCATGAGTGTAATGTTTATATGTAGCATGTGTCTACTGATGATCAGCTTGCCAAAATCTTCACCAAGGCTCTTGGCAAGCGCAAATTTTTGTATCTACTTGGAAAGTTGGGCATTTATGATCTCCATGCTCCAACTTGAGGGGGGTATTTGTTAGAGAATATATTTTTATACTCAATTGAAATATGGAAAAACCAAAATACAACTTTATGCAAAAAATACAATAGACAAGGTAATTGATTAAATAAATATTACAACTCAATTGCTCAAAATACAAGTAACTAGAAAGATGTAGAAGAAGAAGATTACAAACTCAAAACAATAATAATACAAGTAAATAAGATCAACAAGATCAAAACAATGAAAATAAAACCAATAAAAAGGGACAAACTCTCACACAATCAAAGTGTAGAGTAGTGGGGATCACGAACCTGAACAAGGTTCAAAACCTTTGTCCAATTGCTTATTTCCCCCTATTCTTTAAGCACTAAGGGATCTCTCAAGGAAATAGCTCTCTCGAATTATTAAGCCTCTATGGTGTATTTTCCAGCCAAGTTCTTTGTGGAAGGAAAATGGTGTGTCTTACAAGTGAGCATTAGGCTCCTATTTGTAGAATTTGAGATACCCCTTTGAATTTCAAATTCCACCAACCCCCATGGTTGTTACCAATGTTTAATTGGATGTTTATGGAATTAAAATGGAGATTTGGGAGTTATTTGGGATGTTAAAACTGTTCAATTTGGAAAAAACTGAAAAATCATATAAGCTGTCAGCCTCACTGGTCGCGCCCAGGACTTTTCAGTGGCCTCGGCCACTGGCTTCTGTCCCCCACAGGTCGCAGCCACTGAAAGTTAGTGGTCGCGGCCACAGGCCATTTTTAGCACAAAAAAGTCATTTTTCCAAAACGTCGCAAATCATTTCTCACATGATTTTGTAACCTCCAAACACCAATTGGGAATTAAAACATGTCTCCAACAACCATATTTCATCATGGATTTGTGAAATCCAATCTCAAATGTGTAACATATAATATACACATTATTAGGTAATATTTGGGAGTTACAAATTTGCAACTTGTACGCTCTAATTTTCCACGGGCTATTAACAGGCTGAGATATGGCATACTTTTGTATCAGCCATGGGGATAGCATGTACTCGGAGCTGCTACTCCCAGGTCCCACCTCTTTAGCTCGAGGTAACCGCAGGTTCACTAAAGTTGCTAAGGAGTTGGGTCAGAAGTATGGACACCGCGGACTTAGAAGACCTCTAGCTCGAGGTACGAGCCTGAGTTGGAGTCTGTGACCTCTTATAAAGTCAACCACGCAATGTAAACGTGCATATATCAGGCATCACGTGTCTGATATATCCCTGAATTCTCAAACACGCAGCCTAAACGTGCGTGTTCAGGCACCCACGACTGGGTTGGGCCGTGCGGCCCATTATCCCCCTTACCTATTGATTAGACCACACTTCACTTGTCAGGGTTTAGGAATTAATCATGAATGTCACAGAAGTGACATGATGGGTGGGAAGGTCACGGGATGACCCCCCTTGCCAACCCCCAGGTGCCCTCTCCTATAAATATGCATACCCTAGGAGTTGCAAAGGGTTGGATTCTATTGTGTAAAGAAATACCTTGTAAAGAATACCAGAAAACTAGCAATAATATTGGCTGGTGGAGTAGAAGGATTGTAACCTTTGAACCACCTAAAAAGTATTCGTATCATCATTTTATTGAAAGATCATTCATCTTTTACGGTTCATTACTTAGCACTAATCTCATTCTCTTATTCTATTGATTACCTATTGGCGAAGAACCGCGTCAACAGTTTGGTGGTTTCATTGAGAGCTTGTTAGATTGGTACTATCGCAAATACCCAACCATGGTGATCACTCGCTCAAGACACGGTAACGAGGTGGACCAACATGATGGACAGAAGGCCCATCATGCCTCCATCTCCGATGATCAGAGCCCTGAGGCTCAACAGCAGCCGGGCAAGCAGCCAATAGGCCAAGATGACACTGGAAGTTCGGCACCTTGGCCACCTAATCCGAACCCAGATTTTTACACGGCGGTAGAAATGGAGAATGCTCAGCTGAGGAGTCAGCTAGCAAAGGCTAACCAGCAGATTACGGAGGTGTTGGCCCGACTACCCCCTCTTACAACTGACGTTAACGTCGGAAATAGGCAAGGTGAGACTCATAAATCCCGCCGGGGTAATCGGTCCAGGCCTAGCCGGTCGGTCAGACCCCCGACATCTAACTCTACTCCCACATCGCACCACTGGGAGACCACTTTTGAAGAACTACCTAGGGCCGAGCAACAGTATAGTCGGTCGGCTCGAACTTCAACTCCCAGCTCACTACCACCCTTGAGTTCGCCCAGGAGGGCTCGAGGGAATTCCCGAAGGTGATCTGGGGAGGGCTCTTAGTGACAACCCGTCCCGGCCAGCCGTCCTGCGCCCCGCTCAGACCGCCGAGTGCAGGACTTGGAGGTTGGCAGAGCCGAGCGGCCCCTACCTAACCTGATCCACCCTGACGGGACCAAGATCGCATCCCCGGTCAGACATCCTCCTTCACCGATAAGATATCTGTCTCCTCCTCGGCCAGTCTAAGATATTCCAACTTATGGGAGCAGTAGGAGAAATCCACCTTCCGCAAGGCCTTCCCATTGTAGCAGGGCGCCCAGAGAAGTCCCGGATCCTCACCCCCAGAGGCGGGCTCCAAGCTTCTTAAACGGGAGCTATTTGACTGGAAGTCGCGGTAGTAACCTTTCTGGAGAAGACTTGTGTCAACGCCTGAGCTCGACGCAGAGTCCTTAAGCCTCCCCAAGAGATGACCTCCGAGATCGTCTAAACTCTCAAAGAGGAAGCCCGGCGGGAAACGGCAGCTGTGCTCGCCCAAGGGAAGACCTGTCCGAGGTACGCGACAGCGGGAATGTCCCGTATAACCTATCTCAATATAGGAGGGACAATAACCTGCCAAACGTGTACAATGGATCCGGAGTTGTTGAACAGCCCCGGAATAACCAAGGAAATCAGGACAAAACCCTTGAGCGCCTGGCTTATATGGAGGAGCTAATGAGGAAGCTCCAGTCAGAGAAAGAAAAAGACGAATATGATTCAGGGGACGAACTTGAACTCTTCGCCCCCAGCATAGCAGCAATGGCATACCCACCCGGTTTCTGTATGCCGCACCTGTCCAAATTCAACGGAGACAGAGATCCGTCAGATCACCTGGGTATGTTCAATACCCTGATGATGGCCCACAACATTGGCCCCGAGCTGAGGTGTTTAATATTTCCCTCCACCTTGACTGGGCCGGCCAGACAGTGGTTCAAATAGAGTAAAAAACAGTCAATCAGCTCATGGAAAACTTTCTCTACTGACTTCAAAAGAGAATTCCGAGCTTCCCAGGCTACCCGCGTCAAGGCCGACACCTTGGCGAACGTACGGCAGCAACCCGACGAGCCTTTGAAGGCTTACCTGAGTAGATTCACGAACGTCACTGCTCAAGCTAGAGACGCAGATGACTGCTCTAAGCTCTTGGCTTTGAGGACTGGAATCCTCTCGGAGGGGGACTCTGGAATAAGATACAAAGGAAGGGAGTCAGCTCCGTAAACGAATTCCTAAATAGGGCCCAGGGGTGGATCAACCTGGAGGAGGCGCAAGCCTCAGCTGCAGGAACCAGTCAGGTCCCCAAGCAGCCCGTTGGAGTGGGAACGGAGGTCGCGATAGCGACCCAAACCGTTACACAGAATAACCAGTTTGGTGGAGGCAAGAGAAAGGGGAGCAGCGAGGGCAACAACATGGCCCAAAGAAGAATAAGTCCATAGAAAAATTTAAGCCGGTCTACGCGACTTATACGGAGCTCACCCACTCTAGGGAGAACATCTTCATAGCAAACTCTGCCCGCCTTCCCTAGAAGAAGCCGGAGCCGCTAAAGCACCAGAAGGGAAAGCGAGACCCTTCTAAGTTCTGCGCGTTCCACAATGACGTTGGCCACAATACCGATGACTGTAGACACCTGAAGGATGAGATCGAGACTCTCATCCGAGCGGGCCCCTTGGCTCAGTATGCGCGGAATAGAGTTCCCGCAGGCCATCTAGCTCTGAAAGTCCCGGTCAGTCAGCCCGAGTCTCGGGTAGATCAGGATAGGAGGAGAGATCTCCACGATCTCTGGAGGTCCTCATCTGGCTGGCACGAGCTGAGGCGCCCAAAAGAGGTACATCAACGAACTTAAGGCTCATAATGGAGTGGAGTTCATCCCCGAGCAGCATCTACCAAAGTAGCAACGATTGGAGAGGCAACCAATCATTTTACTGAAGAAGATGCCAACCACGTTCAGTTCCCTCATAACGACCCTCTGGTCGTAGCAGTACAGCTCGCTAATCGGAGGGTTAGGAGAGTGCTGGTCGATAATGGGAGCTCAGTAAACCTTCTATTCCGGTCCACGCTGGAGAAGATGGGTTTGTCTGTAACCAAGCTGAGAGCAACCTCCATGATGCTTTATGGATTCTCTGGAGAAGGATCGGCGGCAATAGGGACGATCGAGCTGGTGATCACCTTAGGAGAGGGACCTCAGACAGTCTCAAAAGTCCTCGGGTTCATGGTCATCGACTGTCCCGCCGCGTACAACGCCATTTTGGGTCGACCTACACTTATAGCTTTTGACGCCATTACCTCCATCCGCCACCTCGCGCTAATATTCCCCTCTTCCACGGAGATATGCACGGTCCGTGGCGATCAACTTGCTGCTAAGGAGTGCTACAACATTTCCATGAAGGGAAAATTAAAACCCAGGCAGTCAACGATGACCATCCAAGGTGGAGAAGAGGAATCTCAGGAACCTTTGCCTAATCCTGAGATTGAAAAACCTCAGAGCGTCGAAGGGGAAAATAGCGTCCTAAGTGAGGATATTGACCCCAAAGTAGGCCAGGATAAGTCCAAGCTCCAAGCTATCGAAGAGCTCAAGGAAGTAAATGACGATCCACAGAATCCCTCACAAACAGTTAAGCTCAGGAAAAACCTCTGTGGCGAGAGGAAGGTGGAGCTGATCAAGTTCATGCAAGAGAACCTGGATGTGTTCGCATGGTCGCACGAGGACATGGTTGGAATCAGTCCAAGCACTATCATGCACACCCTCCAGTTAGATAAGAGCGTGCCTGCGAAGTCCCAAAAACAGAGGCGCCTAGGAACAACTCGATTTGAAGCCCTAGATGAAGAAGTAGCCCGGCTAAAAAAGTGCGGCTTTATCCTTGAAGCTAAGTTCTCGATTTGGGTCGCCAATCCTGTGTTGGTCCCGAAGCCCAACAGGAAATGGAAGACCTGCATCGACTTCTCCGATCTGAACAAAGCTTGCCCCAAAGACCTGCATCGACAAATTGGTGGATGCCACGGCGGGGCACGAGCTCATGTTCTTTATGGACGCGTACTCAGGCTATAATCAGATCGCCATGAATCCAGTGGACCAGGAGTACACTAGCTTCATGACCCCAACTAACGTATATTGTTACAAGGTCATGCTGTTCAGGCTGAAGAACGTCGGTGCTATATACCAGAGATTGGTAAACAAGATGTTCGCCAACCAGATCGGGAAGAACATGGAAGTGTACGTTGACGACATGCTGGTCAAGTCAAAAACTGCTGATAACCATGTTTCCAACCTGGAGGAATGCTTCAAGATACTAAGAGAATACGGCATGAGGCTTAACCCGTAGAAGTGCACTTTCGAGGTCGCATCTAGAAAATTCCTGGGTTTCATTGTCAACACTAGAGGAATCGAGGCGAACCCCGATAAGATCAAGTTGCTGCTTGAGCTTCCCTCACCTCGGTCGCGAAAAAACGTTCAAGGCCTGACAGGAAGGGTGGCAGCCCTTAATTGGTTTATTTCTAAATCCACCGACAAGTGCCTGCCATTCTACAACCTGCTCCGGGGGAATAAGAAGTTTGAATGGACAGAGGAGTGTGAACGTGCCTTCCTCGACCTGAAAGCGCATCTGGCCGAGCCGCCCGTGTTATCCAAACCAACGGCAGGAGAGCCTCTTTTCCTTTACCTAGCCATCACAGAAGATGCAGCTAGTTCCGTATTGGTCCGAGAAGAAGACCAGGTTCAAAAACCAGTCTATTACATCAGCAAGAGGCTTCTCGGAGCTGAGTCCCGATATTCGTTGATGGAAAAGATGGCGTTCTGTCTCATCACGGCCTCCTGAAAGCTCAGGCCGTATTTCCAATCCCATTCAATACACGTCATAACTGATTTTGCAAAAACCTGAAGCATCGGGACGTTTGTTGAAGTGGGCTATTGAGCTCAGCCAGTTTGAGATTTTGTACACTCCGCGAACTGCAATAAAAAGCCAGGCCCTGGCCGATTTTGTGGCAGAATGCACATGATTCCGAGAAGATTATGTGGAAGATTCACCCCAGGTCATCTTGTCCCAGGCGTCATGGAAGATCTTCGTAGATGGCTCATCTAATGAGAACGGCTCCGGGGCTGGAATCATTTTGATATCCCTAGAAGGACATAGATTCCACTCGGCGTTGAGATTCAGATTCAAGGCTTCTAACAATGAGGCTGAATACGAAGCTTTACTGGCCGGGCTGAGGGTGGCCTTGGAGCTGAAGGCCAGCTCCGTTCAGTGTTTCAGCGATTCCCAGCTCGTGGTAAACCAGGTGCTAGGTGAATATCAGGCCTGGGAAACCAAGATGGCTGCTTACATGGCCAAGGTAAAAGTCGAGCTATCTGCATTCGAATGGGGCTCAGTCGAACAGATACCTCGGGAGCAGAACGCCAACGCGGACGCCCTCGCCAAGCTTGCTACCTCCGGGGAGACGGAGACTTTGGGGTTAGTACCGATAGAGATCCTGGAGAAACCAAGCATAGAAGTTGGGGCGGAGGTCAAGATGATCGACGCCAGACTGACCTGGATGACCCCCATCCTCGAATATCTCACCGAAGGAAAGTTACCGGAAGAGCGTAATGACGCAGGGCAGATACTTTATCAGGCTCCAAGGTATACAATTGTAGATGGGATGCTATACTGTCGTGGGCACACTCTACCCTTCCTACGATGTGTTCTGGCAGGCGAAGCAAAGACCATTTTGCTAGAGGTGCATGAGGGTTTTTGCGGAGATCACACTGGGGGGCAAAGCTTGGCCCTAAAAATCTTAAGGCAAGGATATAACTGGCCCACTTTGTCAGAAGATTCAATCTCTTACGTTAAGAGATGTAACAAGTGCCAGCGATTCACCGCAGTTGCCCGAGCTCCCCCAGTCAAGCTGAGGATGATCTCGTCCCCGTGGCCATTCGCGGTCTGGGGAATCGACTTGGTTGGCGCCTTCCCTACTGGAAAGGGAGGGGTCCGTTACGCGGTAGTGGCTATTGACTACTTCACCAAGTGGGCTGAGGCAGAGCCCTTGGCAACAATCACTTCCAAGAGAGTCCTCGACTTCGTGGTCAAGAGCATTATCTGCCAGTTCGGGCTGCCAAAGAAAATCATATCAGACAATGGGAAGCAGTTCGACAGCGACCTCTTCACCGAATTCTATGAAAGGTACGACATTGTGAAAAGTTTCTCCTCCGTGGCCTATCCCCAGGAAAATGGGCAGGTCGAGGCCGTCAATAAGACGAGACTGGACGAAGCCAAGGGGGTCTGGCCGGAACAGCTCCCCCAGGTACTGTGGGCATACCGGACCTCACATCGAACTCCTACGGGTGATACTCCTTTCTCCTTAGCTTTTGGGAGTGAGGCAGTCCTTCCTGTCGAGATAAAGATATCTTCGCATAGAGTCCAAGCGTATGACCAGAACCACAACCACGAACTGCTTCGCGCATCCCTCGACCTGATTAATGAAAAACGAGAAGATTCGTAGCTCCAGCTCGCGCATTACCAGCAAAAACTCACTTGATATTTTAACTAAAAGGTCAGAAAACGCGCCTTTAGCATTGGTGACCTGGTCCTCGGGAGAGTCTTCTTAGCCAGAAAGTATTATATTTTAATATAATGTTTGATTGATTAAATAAGTGTTACAAAAAGTTATTATTTAATCTAGTGGGGGAATGTTATATTATTTCATATAATATAATATTAGATTAAATAATGTGACAAAATGCGATTTGTCACACAAATGTGATTTGTCACACCTTGTAACATATTATTGAGAGTCACAAAATTAGACACATGTGTGTGCCCAAATGTGACATATTTTGGAGTTACAAAATCAGTTACAAATTTGTAACTCCCAAATATTACCCAATAATGTGTATATTATATGTTACACATTTGAGATTGGATTTCACAAATTCATGATGATATATGACTGTTGGAGACATGTTTTTAACTCCCAATAGGTGTTTGGAGGTTACAAAATCATGTGGGAAAGGATTTGGGACGTTTTGGAAAAATGACTTTTTTGTGCTGAAAATGGCCTGTGGCCGCGGCCACTGACTTTCAGTGGCCGTGGCCTGGGGGACAAAAGCTAGTGGCCGCAGCCAGTGAGGCTGACAGCCTATGTGAATTTTCAGTTTTTTCCAAATTGAACGGTTCTAACATCCCAAATAACTCCCAAATCTCCATTTTAATTCCATAAACATCCAATTAAACATTGGTAACAACCATTGGGGTTGGTGGAATTTGAAATTCAAAGGGGTATCTCAAACTCTATAAATAGGAGCCTAATGCTCACTTGTATGACACATCATTTTCCATCCACAAAGCACTTGGCTGGAAAATACACCAAAAGGCTTGATAATTCCAGAGAGCTATTTCCTAGAGAGATCCCTTAGTGCTTAGAGAATAAGGGAAATAAGCTTTTGGACAAAGGTCTTGAACCTTGTTCAAGTTGGTGATCCCCACTACTCTACACTTTGGTTGAGTGCGAGAGTTTATTTGTGTTTTCATTCTTTTGTTCTTCTTATTTACTTGTATTATTATAGTATTGAGTTTGTAATCTTCTTCTTCTACATCTTTCTATTTACTTGTGTTTTGAGCAATTGAGTTGTAATATTTATTTAATCAATTATCTTGTCCATTGTATCTTTGCATAGAGTTGTATTTTTGGTTTTTCCATATTTCCATTGAGCAATTATAATATATATTCTCTAACAGCAAAGACCCCAAAGACGGAGTATTGGGACCGAGCTGGGAAGTGCCATACCAAATAACCAAGGTCATAAAGGAAGGAACCTACAAGTTAGCTCGACTAAATGGAGAAGCGGTTCCACGGACTTGGAACGCAATCCACTTAAAGAAATATTATCAGTAATACCCTTGTAAGGCTTAATCAGAAAGGCCATCTTTTGTTTATTAAGCAATGAGAATTAAATTATTTTTTCATTATTGTGTTTATTTGAGGATGTAATCTCAAGTAACCACGAAAGACCCTTTCCTAATTACTTGGGGGAGCATATGGTGCCTGGATACAACCAGGTCCCTGAAGACTACTTACAAGTTGATTCAAATCGATTGATCGATGTTTTTCTTTAAAAAAAAACACGAGATATTGATAAATGATTAACGTGAACTAAGTCGTATCCTGGATATAACCAGGTCCCAAAACTTAGAAGTTAATTCAAATTGATTGATCGGTGTTTTTCTTAAAAAGCACAAGATATTAATCAAGAATTAATGCGAACTAAGTTTTGAAATTAACGTCCTGGATATAACCAGGTCCTAAAACTTAGAAGTTAATTCAAATTGATTGATTGGTGTTTTTCTTAAAAAGCACAAGATATTAATCAAGAATTAACGCGAACTAAGTTTTCAAATTAACGTCCTGGATATAACCAGGAAGTTAATTCAAATTGATTGATCGTTATTTTTCTTAAAAAGCACGAGACGTTAATCGAAAATTAACGCGAACTAAGTTTTTAAATTAGTGTCTAGGATGCAACCAGGACTTGTCTTAGAAGTTGGTTTAAAATTGGTTAACATGTTTTTTCCTAGAAAAAGCATAAAGTACTAATCACAGCACCAAAAAAAAACTAAGACTGTTACCAAAATGTCAATTGATAAAGGATATAAATCAATCAGAAACAAAAAATTGATAAAGCCAAATTGTCTCGAGGTTGGAAAACCTCATACAGAGTTACAAAAAAATAAAAAAAATTGTTCAAAGGATAAAAAGAAGAGAGATCCTAGGCTCCGCCCGGCTGCTCCAATGAGGTCACCACCTCGCCCTCCTTTTCGGCAGTTGTGGAGGTCTCCCCAGTCTTGGAGGGCGCCTCTTGCTGAAGGCGACCTTTGAACCCCTCCCGAAAGGACTCCCATGCATCGGATCCTAGAAAGGAGAAGTCACCATCCGGGTTGAAGACCCAGCAATGGTATAGCATATCCTCCATGGAGGAGATGGAAGCTGCCCTCTCCGTCGCCAGGGCAGCCTTAGCTTCCTCGGCCTTGGCCTTCGCGGTGTCTAGTGCGACCGGAGCAGCCCTGGCCTCCTCTAGTACGGCTGTCGCAATGGCTAGGGCAGCCTTGGTAGCCTCGGCGTCCTGCAGCTTGGATCAGGATGCATCCAACTCAGCCCGCGCTGTCGCCAGGACATCCTTGGCATCCTGTTCCTGCTTTTTGGCGGTTTTAAGGGCGGCCAAAGCAGTCTGGTGCTCGCCCCTCATATCCTCGAGCCGAGCCTTGGATCGGGATATGCTCCGATGAAGAGCCAGGGCACCCTACAAGACAAAAAGGGGACAAGGCAACTGCCTTAGAAAAAAAAAGAGAACGTGCGATGCATAATGAGCAAAGAATACAAATGGAAAAGCCAACTTACCGTTATAGCCATCCCCAGCGAAGACTCCATCACGCTCTCCGAGCTCCTTGTTTCAATCACCCGCAGGTCCCTTTCGGTGGCGTTATAGTAGTGGTCACCGTCTCGTAAACCGTCCCCCGAAAGACATCAGGGATCTTCTCCAAGGCCCGAGGATCCACCGGAACGCGCACCTTGGGGGCTGTGGTTGACAAAGTCCCAGGGTCCACCTCCATTTCTCGAGCAAAGGCGGGAGCTCGCGGAGGGGGTGGGGGCATCTTCTCCATTGCAAGAGGAGGTGGAGGCACCTTTGCCGGGGCAGCCAGGGTTTGGTCTTTCCCCTTTGCAGGGGACTTGGATGTTGTCCCGATAGCCTTCTTCGCCACCCGGAGCTTCTTCACCATGGGCCCGGTAGCCCCGGCAGAAGGGTTCCCTCCGGGGAACATAGCTCGCAAGTCTTTGCTCCCGGGCTGAGACATCTCCTCTGGTAAAACAAAGACAAAGCATTAGTATACAAGTAAATATTTATGCAAGAACAACAAAAATAAAAGGGAAAAATGGAACAGAAGTATATATTGAAAGGGATCCTACCCTTCGAGCAAGAGGAGGAATCTATGGTCATGACCACCGGCCCCGGAGCTTCCGTAGGAGAGTCTAAGATAACAATTTCGCGGGCTGGAAAAGGCCCTGGGTCCGAATCCGGCTCAGGACTAGACTCTTCTACGTACTGCCTAAGCCCCGGAGCTACTATACCCTCCCGAAGGGAAGGCCACGACCGAAGGTTAGTCCCATACTCCTCAAAAAAGACCGACCTAAAGGCTAGGGTGTTATCTACGACTACAGTTTCCCTAGGGAGACTACTTTCGTAATCCAGCACGAGCTGGTCGACACGTTGGAGTAGGGTTATGTCGAGGTCTGGGTCATTTCGGTGGCGTTGAACGGGCTGGTTGGGATTGAACCTCGCTAGTCGGAGATCTGCGGTGGCCCTATCTAGCCCCCTAAACAGATAAGGGTTACCTTGGCCGGAGGGGCCGGCTGCTGCCCCGGACTGTGCCCTCTCCACGTTAACTTCTTGGGCGACCTCCAGCGCCCGCTTCCGCCATACGAGGGGCACCTCGTCCTCCTCGTCCTCTTCTTCTCCCTCGGCCTCCTCCTCGGGGATGGGCCTCATCTCGCGAGCTGGGAGGAGCCCCCGCGGTCTCCTCAGGTTCAGAGTTTGGCCCGGGGAGATCAGCTTGCATACCAGCATCATCTCGTCAGACACGAGCTAGCGATAGTCCTTTTCGCTGGCGGGCAGCCCCGTCATTGTTTTGTATTGACCCCCGAGGGTCACAAACTTGCTCGTCCTTGCGAAAATGGCTGCAGGATTGTTTCTAAGTCAGAAACTATTAAAAGGGAGCTAATCAATACTTAACTTACGAACTAAGTGTGAAGGATACTTATGAGGGCAGTTGAAATAGTGATGTTCGCAATTGCGAAACCCTGTGGACATGAAGAACTAGTCTTTAAAGTCGTTGGGGTGGCTGGGCAGCTCGATGACCCCAGCCTTGTTTGGAAAACGGGTCAGATAATAAAACACGTCGCCTCACCCCCTCTGCTCCGGGCTGGCCTTGAGGCAGAAAAAATAAAGGATGTCCGCCGGCGTGGGGACCTCCCATTCCTGCTTCAGGAATAAGTATCTCAACCCCGCTAACAAATGGTATGAGTTAGGGGGGAGCTGGAAAGGAGCCAGCTTCACGTAGTTGAGGAAATCCGCGATGTACTAGTCCAGTGGAAGGAAGGCCCCAGCCTTGAAGTGCTCGTCGCTCCAGGCCGCATATTCCTCATCGAGCGACGCGCAGCTCTGCTCGCCGTCTAGAGGAGGTCGGGCGTCTAGAGCTCCTTTCCCTAGCTCAATGTTGTGGGAAAGGAATATCTTATTCACTTTCCCCTAGTTGGTGATCTTCAAGACGATCTTCTTGTCCTCGAAGAAGACGTTGGGCCCCACCTCGAGCTCCTGCTCCACGGCTGGACCGAAAACAAGGATTGGAGAGTCCATGACCACCTCTTTTCCCTTGGCTTGTTGAGAAGATGAGCTGCCAGCAGTCTTCTTAGGGGCGTTCTTCTTTGGTCCCATCTGGTCGCCTAACGAACAAAAGAAGAAATTTTAGAAAAGGCGACCTAAGCATAGGAAAGAATCCAGTGCGAAGTGTTTCCTTTACACGGGCTGAGGTAATCTCAGCCCGTGGAGAGTGAGACCACGCGATTCTATGAACATGCGTCTGTGCTCCCAACGGATCCCCAATTACTCGGAATCTGTGTGTTAGGAGGGTCAGGATAAAAGTTTGCCTTGGAAGGAAAGTTTCAGTAGGCAAACAGTGCAAAACCGCCTGTGAAGCGTGTCCCCTAAGCTACCCGGTTTTGCAACCGAAAGGCTGGTTATTTCAAACAGGCATACCAAAAATCCTACCCAGAAAATTTCCCCAGAATGTTTACCCTATGAGTCATGCTCCTAAATGGTTTTTTCTACGATCGATGCCCTAGAATAAAAACCTACGCCTATCATACCCACAAAAACCAGCAGAATGCTGCATGTGGCTACAGGGAAAATTTACTCTAGCAACAGTGAAAAGGAAATTTAAAACATGCGTAAGCGGAGAACTTACAAGGTGTTTTGCTGTGAGGAGTCTGAAATGGTCGTCTAGGTTGGAGTCCGGCTAGAACTACTGGTGCTAAAGCCTCAATGGAACTCTCGCGACTGAACTTCTGGGACGCTGGGACCGGAGGAGAGAGAGAGAGAGTTTTTGAGACTGAGAAGAAAGAAGAAAACAAGATAATTTTTCGAATGAACGGGTGGCCCGTGCGTAAGGTGGCCACCCCTTTTATATACGTAAGAGGCCAAGTGAGAGGTATCCGTTGGATTGCCCTGATGTAGGATTCGAGGATCACTACTCAAGAGGCGAAACGACGGCCGAGTGTAGGCTAGGCCATTTAATGCGGTTCTTGGGAGACGTACCGTCACCAACCACGATGCTCCATGTACTCGACGCCTACGTAATGGGCGGAATGTGAGAAGCCCACAAAGAAGCCTAAAAGCCCCCACTGTGGCCCCAGGTGACGTCATGTGCCACGAGCAGGGGCTTGGGGGGGCAAATGTATGCCCTAATTCTCCACGGGCTATTAACAGGCTGAGATATGGCATAATTCTGTATCAACCATGGGGATATCATGTACCTGGAGCTGCTACTCCCAGGTCCCACCTCTTTAGCTCGAGGTAATCGCAGGTTCACTAAAGTTGCTAAGGAGTCGGGTCAGAAGTATGGACACCGCTAACTAAGAAGACCTCCAGCTCGAGGTACGAGCCTGAGTTGGAGTCTGTGACCCCTTATAAAGTCAACCACGCAATGTAAACGTGCATATATCAGGCATCACGTGTCTGATATATCCCTGAATTTTCAGACACACAGCCTAAACGTGCGTGTTCAGGCACCCACGACTGGGTTGGGCCATGCGGCCCATTATCCCCCTTACCTATTGATTAGACCACACTTCACTTGTCAGGTTTTAGGAATTAATCATGAATGTCACAGAAGTGACATGATGGGTGGGAAGGTCATGGGATGACCCCCCTTGCCAACCCCCAGATGCCCTCTCCTATAAATATGGATACCCTGGGAGTTGCAAATGGTTGGATTCTATTGTGTAAAGAAATACATTGTAAAGAATACCAGAAAACTAGCAATAATATTGGCTGGTGGAGTAGAAGGATTTTAACCTTTGAACCACCTAAAAAAGTATTCGTATCATCATTTTATTAAAAGATCATTCATCTTTTACGGTTCATTACTTAGCACTAATCCCATTCTCTTATTCTATTGATTACTTGTTGGCAAAGAACCGCGTCAACACAACTGATTTTGTAACTCCAAAATATGTCACATTTGGGCACACACATGTGTCTAATTTTGTGACTCTCAATAGTATGTGACAAGGTGGGACAAATCACATTTGTGTGACAAATCACATTTTGTCACATTATTTAATCTAACATTATATTATATGAAATAATATAACATTCCCCCACTAGATTAAATAATCACCTTTTGTAATACTTATTTAATCAATCAAACATTATATTAAATATAATATTCCCCCACTTGATTAAATAATCACTCTCTATAGAAACCTTTGCATTGGTGCATAAAGTAAAATGTCTTTCGACTTGAACCTTAGTGTAATTATCGCAAAGTTTGTTGAAATTTTGGTTGCCGAAGTATTGAACTACTATCCCTTGATAACAAACTGATGATAACACACGCACCTTTGTTATGTTCACTTGAGACCTCAATGTCTCGCTTTTTCACCATTGATGGCCATGTGCACATTCCATTCATAGACTTTTCTTGAGAATGACTCCCAATTCTCATGAGGGGCGGCACCACCCCTAGGTCTATATATAGGTAGAATTCTTACATTATTTTGTTACCCTAAAATACTTGTCTTTTCAAGACAGAGTTCTATCAAAAAAATCTTTCGGTATTAACCCTCATTTTGGTAACACACTAGTACTCATATCTCAGATGAGACAAAATTTGAGTAGTACTACTATTCACTTGATTGACTTGTTATTACCTATTGAACCTAATACTAGTTTGGTTTCTAGTATTAAGATAGGTTACTATCAACCGTGAATTTCTTTAGGGAGTCTAAGTCCCGCCCCTTGAGATGTAGAAATGATTTCATTTGAATCATTTCTTTTCTCATGTATGCATACTTAGACACTCTCATTATTTTATTCAAAATTTGTTGCTAGCCATAGTTTGATTAAAATAGTTGCCTCTTTGAAATAGTGATTTTGACCATAGTCAACACCCCCACTATTTTATAGTTTAATATCCAAGATAAACATTTGAATATTAATTCTAGAAATCTATTTTGTTTCTAGAATTCTCATTTATGTTTTAAATTGATTCTTTCTTGAATCAAAATATTACAAAACAACAACTTTAGACACCAAGCATGTCTAGATTTGTTCATTCTATACACATATAGCCAATGTGATTTAGAATGTGGAATTCTAAATCCTCTATTTGACAGGATGACCAAATTAATCAATTGATTAACAACAAAATAAATTGATTAACTTTGGAGCATCACCCCCACATTTCTCTCATAGTGATTATAAAATATTACTTTAAAATAGAAATCTCTTAATTTCTATTAAGTCATCCTCCAAGATAAATCTAGACCTATGATTCTCAAATTTCATCATGAGTCCTCTATGCCACATGATAAACTCTCAAGATAAAACCTCAATGTTTATCTTGATTTATTTACTTGCTAAAGCAAGAAACAATTATTTGAAAGTAACTTTCACTTGGTTGCTTTCTTTTATATATTTCACAAAATAAAATGTGAACACAAATTTAATGTGAGAATTTCTCAAACAAATAATCACAAATTTTCATTTTTAGTTGTCTAAATAATCTCAAAATCACTTAAACAACTTTTGTGTATTTCTTAAGAATTTCTTTGAGATTCTTTTGAAAACATCAATTTGACATCTATTGATTTTCTCATCAAAATCAAAATGAAAATGTCAATTATTTAAACACTTTAAATCAAAGAAAATAAACCATCATTGATTTATTTAAACACGTTGATTTCTTATGTTTTGTTTAAAATTATCTCCTCGTTGAGATTAATTTAAACATATCACCATCTTTAACCAAAATGAATAAAGTTCTCTTTTATTCACCATTGGTGTAAAGATTCAAAATTGCTTCTCCAATTTTGAAATGTCTCCTCATTGAATATTTAAGAATTATTGTCACTAAATAATTCTCAAATATATTTCATTTGACCACATTCTAGACTATAAGTCTATTGAGTCAATATGTCATCCCACAATTTTGAATCCACTTTGATCCATTTTTCTTGCAATGGCAAGACACAACCATTAAAGGATGTAACCCCCTTAGGTTCATCTTTTCTTATCTCATAAAATGAGATGCTCATGTTTTAAATGAGAAAATTTTAAATTCTCAAATGATTCTTTTATATACAAATCACATACTAACAATAATATAGGATAAAACCTATTAAAATCTCAAAAATGTTTACAAGATTATATTTCAATATAATTTCACATTGTTGTCAACATATATGACTTATATCATACTAATATGGCTCTTTATTAATATGAAAACATGAATTACAAATATCTTATACATATGATTTCATATTTCTATTGATTCACAAAATCAATATATTTATACATGTCATATAAAACTCATATAGTTGTCATTCTAATAATTTCCCATTAACACAAAATAAGACAATTTTATGACATGCTAGCATATTACCCAATAATCTACTAGATTATTTACATATTAATCATATATAACAAAAACTCAAGATATTATATTATCTTTTAATCTAACCACTAAAAAACAAAGGAGATTAGAAAACAATGAATCTCATTTATAAACTTTTCTTCTTCTCATTTCTATCACTATAAGAAAACCATTAGATCTTCTAAGAAAACAAAGAAGAACATTACCTTATCTTACCATCTTTTCAAAGTTGGATCCTCACAAGATCTCTATGGTTTCTCCTTCCATTGAAAATGAATTAAGCTTTTGATTGTTAGAGAATATATTTTTATACTCAATGGAAATATGGAAAAATCAAAATACAACTCTATGCAAAAAATACAATAGACAAGGTAATTGATTAAATAAATATTACAACTCAATTGCTCAAAATAGAAGTAACTAGAAAGATGTAGAATAAGAAGATTGCAAACTCAAAACAATAATAATGCAAGTAAATAAGATCAAAAGAATGAAAATAAAACTAATAAAAGGGACAAACTCTCACACAACCAAAGTGTAGAGTAGTGGGGATCACCAACTTGAACAATGTTCAAAACCTTTGTCCAAAAGCTTATTTCCCCTATTCTCTAAGCACTAGGGGATCTCTCAAGGAAATAACTCTCTGGAATTATCAAGCATCTATGGTGTATTTTCCAGCCAAGTGCTTTGTAGATGGAAAATTGTGTGTCTTACAAGTGAGCATTAGTCTCTTATTTATAGAGTTTGAGATACTCCTTTGAATTTCAAATTCCACCAACCCCCATGGCTGTTACAAATGTTTAATTGGATGTTTATGGAATTAAAATGGAGATTTGGGAGTTATTTGGGATGTTAGAACCGTTCAATTTGGAAAAAACTGAAAAATCATATAAGTTGTCAGCCTCACTGGCCGCGCCCAGGACTTTTCAATGGCCGCGGCCACTGGCTTCTATCCCCTAGGCTGCGGCCACAGGCCATTTTCAGCACAAAAAAGTCATTTTTCCAAAACGTCCCAAATCATTTCCCACATGATTTTGTAACCTCCAAATACCTATTGGGAGCTAAAAACATGTCTCCAACAACCATATTTCATCATGGCTTTGTGAAATCCAATTTCAAATGTGTAACATATAATATACACATTATTGGGTAATATTTGGGAGTTACAAATTTGTAACTGATTTTGTAACTCCAAAATATGTCACATTTGGGCACACACGTGTCTAATTTTGTGACTCTCAATAATATGTTACAAGGTGTGACAAATCATATTTTGTCATATTATTTAATCTAACATTATATAATATGAAATAATATAACATTAGTAAGATTATGTTCGAATATCACTATAGTTTTCTATTTTTAGAATATATATTCAGCGTATATCTTATGATTTGGTCAATGGTATAATAGTCATAATTCCAACTTGTATACATAACTGTAACCATGACATTAGCTTGTAATATTATATATATATTTATATATATATATATATATTGCTAAGGGTAAATGCATAAAATCAAGGAAAATGAATTTTAACAAAATAACTCTTGAAATTGACTAAACGAATTGGAATTGGGGAGTTGATAGCTTAGGAATATCTTTGTGATTGACAATCCTAAAGACTTGGGGCTCTACTTGGCATCTTGAACAAATATTGTTTATAATTAGTTGCTTGAAATTTATTCCAATTTTATGTTTTATAAAACTTGTTTGAAGAATCAAAACTTAAACGGTATATTTGTTGGACTATTTTGGCGGGTGTGTTACTTCGGTTGTATACCAAATATATTTTTTATGAAATTTATGCAGGTTATGATTTTTGACATTTTCTAAAATGCAAATGTTATACTGCCCATATTTCTAAAACTATGAGAATATTATTTCTTATGATTTTGTTTGTCTGTATTGGTTGTATTAGTGAGAGCCATATCTAATTATTAGGATTTTTATTGTTGTTTAACATTCTAGTATATGTGTCATCACAGTGTTAGAATAGGTGGTAAGCCACTTAAAATAGGCGTGGTAAGCCACTTAACATGTAGGTGTAAAGATGTAGAGCTTGTATAAGGTGTTATTTGATCCCCATTATTATGCTATTTAATCAAGTCTACTAGTTAATTCAAGAAGTCATGTGCTATGGTGGGTTTAGGAGCTAGTAAACAATATGATATTTGTGCGCAGTTAAATAGTACTCATGTGGCAATTTATAGTTTCTCTATTTTTAGTTTATAATTTAGGTTGTTTTCAAGCTAAAAATGCAAGATTTTTATTGAAAATAAAGTTTTAATAGATGATAGTTACTTTCTTAGGTGACTTTATAAGCATACTCCTCTTCTATATTTCATCCAGAAAATTCTCAGTTTGAGAGTGGTAGACATCAGGATAATCACTAATTAAAAGATTATGTACTTTTAGTTTAGTTATTACGTAATGTTTAATCATGTATAAGACCTTGATGTTTAACTCGGTGTGCATTTATAGATTTAATTTATGCATGCTTGTGTAATAGATTAAGCTGTATTAAAAGTTTTTTCTTTCATACAGTGGGGAATTGAACCCCTACCCCCTTCCCACATACTCAACCACCTGAACTATCCCTAAATGGATAATTATATTAAAACTTAGGAATGATGAATGCCAATTAAATATATTGTTTTCATGTTTTTTTTTAGAAAATTTGGCATCATTAAAACCCCAAGAGCAAAACTTTTTTGGGAAAAAGCACAAGAGGGAAAAGAGTGCCAAAGGGATATTATTGATATTAGACATCGGCTTGAATATAAGAGTCGATACAATAAAAGTGTCATAACATATGATCTTTCTTAGCTAAAACTAATTTGGCAAAGGAATGGGCCACACTCTGTTAGTGACTCTAGGACAATATTTGAATAAAACATCAATAAACTCATTACAAATAATAATGATATCCCTAATAATAGAACCAAGATAAGAATGGTCTATAGTTTTGTTGTTGATAGCCAGCACTATTGAAAGGCAATTTAATTCCACGATAACGGTTAAAAAAAGTCAGGTCTTTGCAAGTCTATAGGCTCTTCAAAATGTCCATAGCCTCGGCAATAATAGGAGAAAAGGTAGCACAAAGAAGCCAATAACTGAGGCAAGGGCAGTGTTTTGGTGATCTCTGATAACCATGCCTAGGTCCACCTTTTTGGTTTGATTAAAGATGGCTGCGTTTGAGTTAACCATCAAAAGATGAGCAGGGGGCCTCCTAACGTTGAGACTCCCTATTGATAGGGCCTCAGGCTTGACAACTTTTGTCATCACAAGAGATATTTGCACACTGGTAGTGATAGATGTAGTCAAGAGCTCATTTTTGTTTTCATGTTTTGATGACTTATGAAATCTATCTATTTTGTATCTAGGTAATTATGGAAATATTATTATATATAGGATGAAAAATGATTATATATTTTTTTGTAAAATTATAGGAATTGTTCCATTAGTTTTAGAAATTTTTATATTACTTTAGAATAATATTAAAAAAAATACACAATCATTTATAAGTATTATTTCCCCATATAGGATAAAGTTATATCCCGGAAACTTAAAAAACTGATTGATAGAAGATAAATAACTATTTGATTGGACTAGGGATGCTTAGCACACAACGACATCAAGAGTGGATAGTTTAATTTAAACTAAAAAGTTGAGTACAAAAGAATATAACCCTTAAAACAAGCGAAAGAGTAACATAGTTGACGAGTGTAATATATAAATATAAATATTATACATATATTTAATCTATGTTTAATACATATAGACTTTTGTAGCATTGACGTCCATATATAGATCCAAAAAATCTTTGATCAGATCAGAAAAGATGCCCACTAGAGCAAAAATAGAATCTTAACAAAAGTGGGAGTGTGGACCCAAATATTGGAGAAATATCATGTGTGCTCTTTCCTGATTAATGTCCAAACATTATATATTTTAAGCTTTTTCCAAAGTCCCCATTATGTTTTCCTTTTACAAGTATAACAATAAATCCACTTGGCACTATAATATATTGGGAAAATTTGGAGTGCACCCCACTCTAGTTTTTAATTTGGGAAGTATTTTGAGCACAATTTTTTTATCATTTTGTATATTGTAGTTTTTTTAGGGTATTCTGCGAATTTTTAAGAAATTTTCAATAATTTAAAATACTGAAAAACAAAGTTCAAATAGTTTGTTGCACGTCTGGCTCTTGTTTTATGCGCCTGAAAAGTAGTTCATTTGAATATTGTTTTTGATACGGTAAATTATTCGAAATTTCTTGAAAAATTTACAGGATCATCTAAATAATTACAATATACACGATCATAAAATAAAATTGCGCTGAAAATACTTCCCAAGTCAAAAACTGGAAAGAGGTTGCACCGATTGCTCCTTTTGGGTACACCGGAGAACTGTGTGTTTATATATTTATATACCCAACTTGTTTATGGAGAATCCATGATTGTTTATTAATTACAAGACTTCAAATCAGTTCCATTTATATGGGGTAATTTTCACTCAACATTATCATTGAGCCGCAGAAAACCAATGAGATTGAACAATAGTATTGCACAAATTATGAACAATAATTAAGCTCGATCGCGTTTGATTACATAAATATATTATTAATAATGAAATATCTATAATTTTTTTAAAACAAAAAAAGAAAAAAGTGATTTGGTTGAACAACTGCTGTATGAAGCTGGTAATGATTCGTTAAACATAGACCACAAACAAGTCATGTTCTCTAGACAGTAGTTCCACGCCATAGGTGTACGGTCAGTCCCATAAGTGGCCTATATCAGTCACTTTATTTAAAAAAATAATAATTCCAAAGTAGTGATAAACCTTGGAACATTTGTGACGTAATTTATTTATGCCAATTGGGTTGATGGTATATATTCTTTAAAGTAAGTGTAAATAATTCTTTTTGGAGGAAGATGTACGCCCTAAATATCCACGGGTTATTAGCGAGCTGGAAAATGACATAATTCTATCAGCCACGTGAAAGACACTTACCCGGAGCTGCTGTTACAAGTCTCTACCTCTCTAGCTCGAGATAGCCAAAGGTTTAGTGAGATTACTAAGGCATCAGATCAGCAATGTGGACACCACGAGCTGAGACTACATCAAGCTCGGGGTACGAACTTGAGTTGACACCTCCGACCCTTTATAAAGTCAACCACGCAATATAAACGTGCATATATCAGACATCACGTGTCTACTCCATTCCTGAATTCTAGGACACGCAGCATAAACGTGCGTGTTCAGACACCCCACGACTGGTTTGGGCCATGCGGCCCATTATCCCCCTTACATATTGATTAGACCACACTTCATTGTTAGGTTTTAGGAATTAATCATGAATGTCGCAAAAATGACATGATGGGTAAGAAGGTCACGTGATGACCTCCTTTGCCAACACCCAGGTGTCATCTCCCTATAAATATGGAGACCCTGGGAGTTGCAAAGGGTTGACTTCTAATTTGTAAAGAAATACCATGTAAGGAATATCAGAGATATATCAACAATATTAGCTGGTGGACTAAAAGGATTTTAACCTTTGAACCACCTAAAAAAGTATTCGAGTTATAATCTTCCTTTGAGATCATTCATCTATTACGGTTCATCACATAGCACTAATCCCTCTCCTTATTTATATAATTATCTATTGCCGAAGAACCGCGTCAACAGTTTGGTGCTTTCATTGAGAGCTTTTAGATTGGTGCTATCGCAAATACCCAACCATGGTAGTCACTTGCTCAAGACATGGTAACGAGGCGGACCAACGTGGTGGGCAGGAGGCCCACCATGCCGCCATATCTGATGATCAGAACCCTGAGGTTCAGCAGCTGCCGGGCAAGGAGCCAATGTGCCAAGATGACACTGGAAGTTCGGCTCCCCGGCCGCCCAATCCAAACCCGGATTTCTACACGGCAGTAGAAATGGAAAATGCACAGTTGAGGAGTCAGCTGGCGAAAGAAAACCAGCAGATTCAAGAGGTTTTGGCCCGATTACCCCCTCTTACAACCGACGCTAATGTCACAAAGAGGCATGGTGAGACTCATAAGTCCCGCCGGGGTAACCGGTCCAGGCCCAGTCAGTCGGTCAGACCCCCGATATCAAATTCTACTCCCACATCGCACCACCGGTTTGAGGAACTTCCCAGGGCCGAGCAGCAATTCAGCTGATCGGTCCAGACCTCAACTCCCAGCTCACTTCCGCCCTCGAGTGCACCCAGGAGGGCCCAAGGAAGCTCGCGAAGGAGATCTGGGGAGGGCTCGCGACAACAGCCCGCCCCGGCCAGCCGTCCTGCACCCCTCTCAGACCGCTGAGCACAGGACGCGGAGGATGGTAGAGTGGAGTGACCGCGACCTAGCTTGATCCGCCCTGACGGGACTAGGATCGCGTCCCCAGTCAGGCATCCTCCCTCACCGATAAGATACCCATCTCCTCCCCGTCCAGTCCGAGACATTCCGGCTCACGGGAGCAGCAAGAGAAATCCTCCTTCCGCCGGACCTTCCCATTGTAGCCGGGTGCCCATAGAAGTCCCGGATCCTCACCCCTAGTGGCGGGTTCCGAGCTTTTCAAATGGAAGTTACTGGACCGGGAGCCGTTGAAGTGACATCTCCGGCGGAGACCTGCGCCAACGCTTGAGCTTGGCGCAAAGTCCTCAGGCCGCCCCGAGGGGCGACCTCCGAGATCGCCTAAACTCTCAGAGAGGAGACCCAGTTGGAAATGGCAGTCGTGCTCGCCAAGGGGAAGGCCTGTCTGAATTACGTGACAGCGGGAATGTCCCATATAACCTATCTCAAGATAGGAGGGACAATAACCCACCTAACGCGTACCATGGAACCGGAGCTGTTAAACATCCCCGGAACAACCAAGGAAGTCAGGACCAAACCATTGAGCGTCTGGCTCAGATGGAGCAGCTGATGAGGAAGCTCTTATTAGAAAAAGAAAAAGATGAGTATGATTTAGCGGACGAACTCGAGCTCTTCGCCCGCAGCATAGCAGCAACGGTGTATCCACCTAGTTTCCGTATGCCCCACTTGTCCAAATTCAATGGAGACGGGGACCCGTCAGATCATCTGGGTATGTTCAACACCCTGGTGATGGCCCACAACATTGGTCCCGAGCTGAGATGTTTAATATTTCCTTCCACCTTGACTGGGCCGGCGAGGCAGTGGTTCAAGCAGAGTAAAAAGCAATCCATCAGCTCGTGGAAAGCCTTTTCTGCCGACTTTAAGAGGGCATTCCGAGCCTCTCAGGCTGCCTGCATCAAGGCCGACACCCTGACGAACGTAAGACAGCAGCCCGACGAACCTTTGAAAGCTTACCTGAGCAGATTCGCGAATGTCGCTACTTGAGCCAGGGACACAGACGACAGCTCCAAGCTCATGGCCTTGAGGACTGGGATCCTCGTCGGGGGCGGACTCTGGGAAGAGATACAGAGAAAGGGAGTCAGCACCGTAAATGAATTCCTAAATAGGACCCACGGATGGATCAACTTGGGGGAGGCGCGAGCATCAGCCGCGGGAACCAGCCAGGCCCCTAAGCAGCCCGCTGGAGTGGGAACGAATGTCGTGGCAGCGACACAAACCGTAACACAGAATAACCAGTTTTGTGGAGGCAAGAGAAAAGGGAGCAGCGAGGGCGGCCAGCACGGCCTAAAGAAGAACAAGTCCATAGAAAAATTTAAGCCGGTCTACGTGACTTATACCGAGCTCACACACACTAGGGAGAACATTTTCCTAGCAAACTCTGCTCGCCTCCCCTGGAAGAAGTCGAAACTGTTGAAGCACCAGAAGGGTAAGCGAGACCCCTCCAAGTTTTGTCGGTTCCACAACGACATTGGCCACAACACTGATGATTGTAGGCACCTGAAGGATGAGATCGAGACTCTCATCAGAGCCGGACCCTTGGCTCAGTATACGCGGAATAGAGTTCCCGCCAGCCATCCAACTCCGGAAGTTCTGATAAGTTAGCCCGGGTCTCGGATAGATCAAGACGTCCCTCCTCCTGTGATAGGAGGGGAGATCTTCACGATCTCAGGAGGCCCCCATCTGGCAGGCACAAGCAGAGGTGCCCAAAATAGATATGTCAACAAACTTAAGGCGCATAATGGAGTGGAGTTCGTCCCTGAGCGGCATCTACCCAAACAACAACGATTGGAGAGGCAACCAATCATATTCACCGAGGAAAATGTCAGCCACATCCAGTTCCCTCATAACGACCCTCTGGTCGTAGCCGTTCAACTCGCTAACCGGAGGGTTAGGAGAGTACTGGTCGATAATGGGAGCTCGGTAAACCTACTGTTCTGGTCTACGCTGGAAAAGATGGGATTATCTGTCACCGAGATGAAAGCCACCTCCATGATGCTATATGGATTCTCTGGAGAAGGGTCGGCGGCAATAGGAATGATCAAGCTAGTGATCACCTTGGGAGAGGGACCTCGGACGGTCTCGAAACTCCTCGAGTTCGTGGTCATCGATTGTCCCGTCGCGTACAATGCTATTTTGGGCCGACCTATACTGATAGCGTTTGAAGCCATAACCTCCATCTGCCACCTCGCGCTAAAATTCCCCTCTTCCTCGAGGATATGCACGGTCCGAGGTGATCAGCTTGCTGCCAGAGAATGCTACAACATTTCTATGAAGGGAAAATTAAAACCCATGCAGTTAACGATGACCGTCCAGGGCGGGAATGAGGAATCTCAGGAACTTGTGCCTAGTCCTGAGATTGACCGAGGAATGCGAACGTGCCTTCCTCGACCTGAAAGCACATTTAGCCGAGCCGCCCGTATTATCCAAACCAACGGTAGGAGAGCCTCTTTTCCTTTACCTAGCTGTCACGGAAGATGCAGTTAGCGCCGTATTAGTCCGAGAAGAAGACCGATCTCAAAAGCCAGTCTATTACATCAGCAAGAGCCTTCTCGGAGCTGAATCCTGGTATCCGTTGATGGAGAAGATGGCCTTCTGTCTCATTACGGTCTCCCGAAAGCTTAGGCCGTATTTCCAGTCCCACTCAATACACGTCATAACCGATTAGCCTTTAAGGCAGGTTTTGCAAAAACCTCAAGCATCGGGACGTCTGTTAAAGTGGCCTATTGAACTCATCCAATTCGAGATTTTGTACATACCGCGAACTGCAATAAAAAGCCAGGCCCTGGATGATTTTGTGGCAGAGTGCGCAGGATTCCGAGAAGATCCTGTGGAAGAGTCAGCCCAGGCCTCCTTAGCCCAGGCCTCGTGGAAGGTCTTCGTAGATGGCTCGTCTAACGAGAACGGCTCTGGGGCTGGAATCATCTTGATATCCCCAGAAGGACATTGATTCCACTCAGGATTGCGATTCGGATTCAAAGCGTCCAACAACGAGGCTGTATACGAAGCTTTACTGGATGGGCTAAGGGTGGCCCAGGAGCTGAAGGCCAGCTCCGTCCAGTGTTACAGCGATTCCAAGCTTGTGGTAAACCAAGTGTTAGGGGAATACCAAGCACGGGGAACCAAGATGGCTGCTTACCTGGCCAAGGTAAAGAAAGAACTATCCGCATTCGAGCTCAGATCAATCGAGCCGATACCTCAAGAACAGAATACCAACGTGGATGCCCTGGCGAAGCTCGCTACCTCTGGGGAGATGGAGACTTTGGGGTTAGTGCCGATAGAGTTCTTAGAAAAACAAAGCATAGAGGAAGTCAGGGCGAAGGTCGAGATGATTGACGCCAGACCGACCTGGGTGACCCCCACCGTCGAATATCTCACAGCAGGAAAGTTACCCGAAGAGCGAAATGACGCAAGGCGGGTACTTTACCATGCTCTAAGGTATACAGTGATAGATGGGATATTGTACCGACGTGGACACTCTTTACCTCTCCTATGGTGTGTTCTGCCAAGCAAGGCGAAGACCATTTCGCAGGAGGTGCATGAGGGTTTCTGTGGAGATCACACTGGGGGGCAAAGCCTGGCCCTGAAGATATTAAGGCAAGGATATTACTGGCCCACTCTGTCAAAGGAGTCAATCTCCTACGTCAAAAAATGTGACAAGTGCCAGCGATTTTCCAGAGTTTCCCGACCTCCCCTGGTCGAACTGAGGATGATCTCGTCCCCATGGCCATTCGCGATCTGGGGGATTGACTTGGTTGGTGCCCTCCCTACTGGAAAGGGAGGATTTCATTACGCGGTGGTGGCTATCGACTACTTCACCAAGTGGGCAGAAGAAAAGCCCCTGGCAACAATCACTTCAAAAAGAGTCCTCGACTTCGTGGTCAAGAGCATTATTTGTCGATTCGGGCTGCCAAAGAAGATCGTGTCTGATAATGGAACGCAGTTCGATAACGACCTCTTCACCGAATTCTATGAGAGGCACGAGATTGTTAAAAGCTTCTCCTTCGTGGCCTATCCCCAGGCCAATGGGCAGGTCAAGGCCGTCAATAAGACGCTAAAGGCAAGCCTTAAGAAAAGATTGGATGAAGCCAAGGGAGTCTGGCCAGAACAGCTCCCCCAGGTACTGTGGGCATACCAGACCTCACATCGAACACCGACGGGTCATACTCCTTTCTCCCTGTCTTTCGGGAGTGAGGCAGTCCTTCCTGTCGAAGTAAATGTAGCCTCGCATAGAGTCCAGGCATTTGACCAAGACCGGAATGACGAATTGCTCTGCACATTCCTCGACCTGATTGACGAAAAACAAGAAGATTCACAGCTGCAGCTCGCGCATTATCAATAAAAGGTCACTCATTATTTCAACTCAAAGGTCAAGAAACGCGTCTTTAGCGTTGGCGACCTGGTACTCAGAAGAGTCTTCCTAGCCAGTAAAGATCCCAAGGATGGAGTGTTGGGACCAAACTGGGAAGGGCCCTACCAAATAACCGAGGTCGTGAAAGAAGGAACCTACAAGCTAGCTCGGCTTAATGGAGAAGCAGTCCCACGAACTTGGAATGCTATCTATTTGAAGAAATATTATCAATGATATCTTTGTAAGGCTTAATTGGAAAGGCCATCTTTTGTTTATTAAGTAATAACAACTAATCTTTTACATTATTGTATATGTTTGTGGGTGTAAACTCAAGTAACCAAGAAAGACCCTTTCCTGATTACTTGGGGGGCATATATCCTGGATACCAACCAGGCCCTAAAACTTAGAAGTTAGTTCAAATTGATTGATCGATGTTTTTCTTAAAAAGCACGAGATATCGATAAAGAATTGACGCGAACTAAGTTTTCAAATTAATATCCTGGATACAACCAGGTCCTAAAACTTAGAAATTAGTTCAAATTGATTGATCGATGTTTTTCTTTAAAAGCACAAGATATCGATAAAGAATTGATGCGAACTAAGTTTTCAAATTAATATCCTGGATACAACCAGGTCCTAAAACTTAGAAGTTAGCTCAAATTGATTGATCGATGTTTTTCTTATAAAGCACGAGATATCGATAAAGAATTGACGCGAACTAAATTTTCAAATTAATATCCCGGACACAACCAGGTCCTAAATCTTAGAAGTTGGTTCAAATTGATTTTACAGATATTTTTTCCTAAAAAGCATAAGATGTCAATCACAACACCAACAGAAACTAAGTTATCACCAAATGCATTGAAGAGAAGTAACCATAAGGTCGAGGCAAAAATATGTAAATAAATTGAAATAAATTTGGGGATACCAATTGTTTCAAGGATAAAAACCTCGTGATGAAAAATTACAAAAAAAAAAGTAAATGATAAAAGGAAAGGAGAAAAATCCTAAGCCCTGCCAGGCCGCTCTAATGAAGTCACCCCCTCGCCATCCTGCTCGATGGCAATGGAAGTCTCCCCGCTCTCGGAGGGCGCCTCTTATTGAAGGCGAGCTTTAAACTTCTCCAAAAAGGACCCCCACACGTCCGGCCCCAAGAAGGAAAAGTCACCATCTTGGTTGAAGGCCCAGCAGTGGTATAGCATGGCCTCCATGGAGGAGCTGGAAGCTGCCCTCTCCACCACCAGAGCAGCCTTGGCCTCCTCGACCTCAACCTTCGTGGCATCTAGGGCAGCCCGGGCAGCCTTGGCCTCCTCAAGCTAAATCTTCGTGGCATCTAGGGCGACCCTGGTGGCCTCGGCCTCCTGCAGCTTGGCCCGAGATGCCTCCAGCTCGGTCTGCGCAGCAACCGAAGCAGCCTGCGCGACCCTCTCATTTTCTTGGGCAGTTGCCAGGGCCGCCTTGGCATCCCGCTCCTATTGTTGAGCAGACGCAAGGGTGACCTGAGCAGCCTGGTGCTCACCCCTGATCTCCTTAATCCTGGCCCTGGACCGAGATATGCTCTAGTGGAGGGCCAAAGCCGCCTGCAAGACCAAAAGATAATAAAGCAAGTGCCTAAGAAGAAAAACAAACAAATAGGAAGAACAAGTGGCAAAGCCAACTTACCGTGAGGGTCATCCCCAATGAAGACTCCATCACGTTCTCGGGGCTCCTTGTCTCGATTTCCCCCAAATCCCTCGGGGTGGTGTTGTAGCAGTGGTCCACTAAGTAGGTCACAGTTTCGTAGACCATCCCCCTAAAGACCTCGGGGACTTTCTCCAAGGCCTGGGGGTTGACCGGGATGCGCACACCGGGGGTCAGAGCTGACAAGGTCCCAGTGGGAACCTCTTGTTCCCGAGTAGGGACAGGAGGTCACAGGGGAGGTGGAGCCATCTTCTCCACTGCAGGAGGGGGTGGAGGCACTTTCTCTATGGCAGAAGGGCCCTAG
The DNA here is from genome assembly GCF_963169125.1 of Humulus lupulus. NCBI lineage: Eukaryota > Viridiplantae > Streptophyta > Magnoliopsida > Rosales > Cannabaceae > Humulus > Humulus lupulus. Next base: position 74,799,423 of record NC_084793.1, read on the forward strand.
TATTTCCCCTTGGCAGGAGACTTGGAAGAAGTCCCAGTGGTCTTCTTGGCCAGCCAGAGCCTCTTCACCAAAGGCTCAGAGGACCCGGAGGAGGGGTTTCCTCCCTGGAACATAGACTACAGAACGTTGTCCTCGGGCTGCGACATCTCCTCGTCTGAAACAAAGACAGCAAAGCATTAATATGCATTAAAAATATTTGTGCAAAAAAAAAAAAAAAAGAAAGCAGAGCTTAAGTACGTATTGAGAAGGGTCCTACCCTCCGAGCTAGATGAGGAATCTATTGTCACGACCTCCGGCCCTGGAGCTTCTACGGGGGAGTCTAAGATAATGACTTCGTGGATGAGAGGAGGCTCTGGCTCCGGATCCACCTCAGGACTAGACTCCTTTACATACTGCCTAAGACCCGGAGCTACTACGCCCTCCAGGAAGGAGGGCCACGATCTAAGGTTGGTCCCGTACTCCTCAAAGAAGGCCAACCTAAAGGCCAGGGTGTTATCTACTACTACGGTACCCCTAGGGCGGCTCATGTCATGACACATCACGAGCTGGTCAACACATTGGAGTAGGGTGATGTCGCGGTCTGGGTCGTTTTGGTGGCGGTGAACGGGTTGGCTGGGGTTAAACCTAGGAAGTCGTAGGTCTGCAGTGGCTCTGTCTAAGTCCCTAAATAAATAAGGGTTACCTTGGCCAGAGGGGTCGGTTGCTGCCCCGGACTGGATCCTCTCTGCATTAACTTCCTGGGCGACCTCCAGAGCCCGCTTCCGGCGCACAAGGGGCACCTCTTCCTCCTCATCCGCGGCCTCCTCCTCGGGGATAGGCGCCATCTCGTGAGTAGTGGGGATGGTCTGCAATCTCCTCAAGGCCAGAGTCTGGCCCGGGGAAATTAACTTACACACCAGCATCGTCTCGTCAGACACGAGCTGGCGGTAATATTTTTCACTTGGGGGGAGCTCCGCCAAGGTTTCGTATTGACCCCCAAGGGTCACTGACTTAGCCGTCCTCACGAAAACAACTGCATGATGGTTTTTAAGTCAGCAACGAATGGAAAGAGACTAATCAGCGAAAAGCTAGCAAGCTAAAGTTAGAAAGGACTTACGAGGACGGTTGAAATAATGGTATTCGCAGTTGCGAAACCCCTTTGACATGAAGAATTGATCCTTGAAGTCATTGGGGTGGCTGGGCAGCTCAATGATCGCAGCCGAATTGGGAAAACGGGTCAGGTAGTAGAACCCGTCACCTCGCCCCCGTTGCTCTGGGTTGGTTTTGAGGCAAAAGAAATAAAGGATGTCCGCCGGCGTGGGGACCTCCCATTCCTGCTTCATGAACAAATACTTTAACCCCGCTAACAGACGATAGGAGTTAAGGGGGAGCTGGAAGGGGGCCAGTTTCACGTAATTTAAGAAGTTCACAAAATACTGGTCTAGGGGAAGAAAGGCCCCAGCCTTGAGATGTTCGTCGCTCCAGGCTGCGAACTCCTCGTCGAGCGGCGCGCAGCTCCGCTCGCCCTCAAGGGGAGGTCGGACGTCCAGGGTGTCCCTCCCTATCTCTATGTTGTGGGAAAGCACAATCTTGTTAACTTTCCCTTGGGTGGTGACCTTCGAGACAATCCTCTCGGCCTCGAAAAAGGCGTCGGGCCCCACCTCGACCTCCTTCTCCACAGTGGGACCAAAGTTGGGGATCGGGGAGTCTGTTGCCACCTCTTTCCCTTTGCTGGCTTGCTAGGAAGACGAGCTGCCAGCACTCTTCTTGGATGCGCTCTGGTCGCCTAACGAACAAATAAGAAAGTTTAGAAAAGGCGACCTAAGCATAAGAAAGGATCTAGCGCGAAGGGTTTCCTTTACACGGGCTAAGGTAATCTCAGCCCGCGGCGAGTGAGACCATGCGGTTCTATGAACACGCGCCTGTGCTCCCAACGGGTCCCTGATTGCTCGGGATCCGTGTGTCAGGATGGTCAGGATAAAGTTTGCCTTGGAAGGAAAGTTTCGAAAGGCAAAACGGCCTGTGAAGCGTGTCCCCTAAACTACCCGGTTTTTGCACCCTAGAAATTTGTTGTTCCAAACAGGCATAAAAAAATTTACCCAAAAAATCACCCCAGAGTTGTATCCTATGAGTCATGCTCATAAGCACATTTCCTACGGTCGATACCCCTAGGACAAAAGCCTACGCACAAAATACCAGCAAATAAAAACAAAAGACAAACAACCTACTGCATGCGACTAAGAAGAAAGTTTACCTAAGCAGGGAAAAGGAAAAACGTTTATAGCATACAACAAACGGATGACTTACAGAAATTTTTCCTGCGTAATGACTGAAAAGAGCGTCGGGGTTGGAATCCTATTGAAATCGCTGGCACCGGAGTCATGAAAGAACCCTCGTGTCTGAAACTCAGGAACGTTGGGAATGGTGACCGGAAGAGAGAAAAGGGTTTTGAGACTGAGAAGGAAGAAGAAAGAAGATGAGAAAATTTTCAAATAAAAGGGTGGCTCATGCGAAGGGTGGGCAGCCTTATACATACATAAAAGGCCAAAGGATGAGGGTCATTCGATTGTCTTGATGTGGGATACGAGGATCACTACTCGAAAAACGAAACGACGGCCGAAGAGAGGCTAGGCCATTTAATGCGGTTCTCGGAAGACGGACCGTCACCAACCACGATGCTCCACGTATCCGATACCAGCGTAATGGGCGGGATATGAAGAGTCCACAAAGAAGCCTAAAAGCCCCCATTGTGGCCCCAGGTGACGTCATGTGCCACGAGCAGGGGCTTGGGGGGCAAATGTACGCCCTAAATATCCACGGGTTATTAGCGAGCTGGAAAAGGGCATAATTCTATCAGCCACGTGGAAGACACCTACCCGGAGCTACTGTTACAAGTCTTTACCTCTCTAGCTTGAGAAAGCCAAAGGTTTAGTGAGATTACTAAGGCATCGGATCAGCAGCGTGGACACCATGAGCTGAGACTACATCAAGCTCAGGGTACGAACTTGAGTTGACACCTCTGACCCTTTATAAAGTCAACCATGCAATGTAAACGTGCATAAATCAGACATCACATGTCTACTCCATTCCTGAATTCTGGGACACGCAGCATAAACATGTGTGTTCAGACACCCCACGACTGGTTTGGGCCATGCGGCCCATTATCCCCCATACCTATTGATTAGACCACACTTCATTGTCAGGTTTTAGGAATTAATCATGAATGTCGCAGAAATGACATGATGGGTAAGAAGGTCACGGGATGACCTCCTTTGCCAACACCTAGGTGTCCTCTCCCTATAAATATGGAGACCCTGGGAGTTGTAAAGGGTTGGCTTCTAATTTGTAAGGAAATACCCTGTAAGGAATATCAGAGATATATCAATAATATTGGCTGGTGGAATAGAAGGATTTTAGCCTTTGAACCACCTAAAAAAGTATTCGAGTTATAATCTTCCTTTGAGATCATTCATCTATTACGGTTCATCACTTAGCACTAATCCCTCTCCTTATTTATATAATTATCTGTTGCTGAATAACCGCGTCAACAGAAGAATATGAACTTTGTAAGTTGTTATATATTGATTATAGTACATTTTGTCAAGAGTAATATATACCACTACTACAAAATTAGGCTTTTCCAACACTCAATTGTCGTAATTGCTTAGCTGGACTCTACGCCGACAGTTAAAAATTGTAGGCATAGAGACCAACACCGACAACTAATAACTGTCACAGTTGCTTTTGAGTGTCGCTATTGACTCCAATGCCGACAGTTAAAATGTGTCGCTATTGACCCCAACGCTGACAGTTAATAAAAGTTCAATGCCGACAGTCATAAAATGTCGCCAAAATTAAAATAAAAAATTATAATTAATGAATAATAAAATTTTAAAAATAAATTAAATGATATAAATATGTATTTATTAAAAACTTTTAAAACTAGATTTTTTTGTTTCTAAATTTTTCATATTATTAACTTTTGTATTTATAATAATTTTTATATCAAATTTTAAATTAATTATGATATTAAGAGTAACATAGGTCGATACTATGTGAACCGACTTATCATGTCACATTATTATTTATTTTATATTATTATTTATTTTACATTATTTTAATTTTAAAATATATTAATTTATTTAAATTATAAATATATATGTAAGATATTAATTAATTTATAAAAATATATATACTTATTAATATTACATATATTATAATTTTTCAATTATAAATTAATTAATTATTTGTAATTAAATAAACTAATTTAATTTTAATAAACAATAAAATATTTTAATTTAATAGTATTTATAATTTAAAATAAAAAAAACTTTATAAAATACTCTAAAGTATCTCTTCAATAGTTTTTTAAATGACATTGTAGGTCGGTTGTGTGAGAAATGACTTTTCATGCGACATGGTAGGTCGGTTGTGCGAGATCAAACCTAACATGTCATTATAAAAATATATTATTAAAGAAACTCTAATTTGTTTTTATATTATTGGAATTTTAAAACATATTAATATATTAAAACAATATATATATATAATATTTTAATTTAAAATAAAAAACTTAAAAAAATTCGAGTATCTTTTTAATAATTTTTAGATCATTATAAAAATATAATATTAAAGATAATCTAATTTGTATTATATTATTATAATGTTAAAGTATAAATTATTAATTAATTGTAATAAAAAAAATTCACCAAAAACATAATCTGCCGCCTCTTTTTTTCTTCTTCTCAGTTGAGACCTCTTCTCTTCTCTTCCCAGTGGACTATGCCTCTTATTCTCTTCTCTTCTCTTCAGTCGACAATGCCTCATCTTCTCTTTTATTTTCTTCAGTCGACGACGCCTCCTCCCATCTCTCTTCTCTTCTCCGTCGAAGCCCAGCCACCCGAAGCCGAAACATCCGAAGCCCTCCATTACAACCCAGCCACCTGAAGCCCTCCGTTGCAGCCTAGCCATCTGAAGCAGTCGAAGCCCTAATTGTTGGGCCCAAATTATTCTGCTCAAAGGTATTTCCTTTTTCAAGTTAATGGAATGGTGTGTTTTAGGTAATGAGAGACAGAAGCCAAAAAACAGAGGCAGACCTCCTAGTTGGCCTCTGCGGTCCGGGCCTTAAGAGGGCATTCCATGGCAGGAAAATTGGTTATACGAACAACCAATTAGGAAGTACTTCTCAGTTTCATATGTCCTAGTTTTTCCTATAAATAAAGACCTTGGGGGATTGATTTAGAGGATACTGACTTAAGCATAAGAGGGTCTTTCTTGCAAGTACCTCTAGATGTTTCGACGATCATTGGAGATCCTAGTTTGGTCGGAGAAGATTGGAGAATCGACAGGTAATAGGAGGATACCTCTAGAAATAGAAAGACCAAAATTGTTGCATCAACAATTTGGCACAATTTATGGGAACGAAAACAGAATCAAAAGCTGGTTTTTTCACAAACTTCCGAAAAGGGATTAAGCCCTCTTTGAACAGCAAAGTTTTGTGTGGCGAAGAATCGAACGAACGAAAAATCCATGTCCCCGAAGACCAACGGAACGACGACGACAACAGCCACTACAGCTGCGACAACAGTCGACCTAAGTGAATAGGTGGATAAGATGTTCCTATTAATGGAGGCTAGCCAACAGCAGTCTGATGAAGCCATCAAAACATTGAAAGAAGCACAAGCAAGCAATAATTGTCAAGTTAAAGAAAGAGAACACTGAGCTTCATAAGAATCAATACAAGAATGATCCCAACCCTATTAGGACCATAACTCTAATTTTTGTTACCAAGCCCTCTGAAGATGACACTCCACATAATAGGTTTGGATCCCAAGCTACAAGGTCATGTTGCCTGCTTGATATTAGCCAAGAACAGCTGATCAACATATAGAATCGCAAGAACCACGCAAAGATTCGAATGCAGAGACGCCACTGGCCAATCCCACCATCACCAAATGTGGACGTCCATGATCCAATACTTGGACTCGGCCAGGACTAACAACTGATAACCCAACTCCAACTGCTCAATTCTTAGAAAGTTGGAAAGAAGAAATGATGTGAGAGGTAATGCAGAAGTTCTCCGAGGTGAGACCCCAACACAACTAAGATAGAACAGAACAGGTTACGAAGGGCACTAACAAATCTCCATTTATGGAATGCATTCAAAACGAGTCCAAGCCTAAATATTTTGTGATCCATTATTTTCCCGCCTTCAACATCAAAGGGGACCCACTTAGTCAACTCTTCCAATTTCAACAGAAAATGGCATTGGAGGTCAACAACGAGGCGATTCATTGAAAAGTGTTCTCTACTACATTTTCTGGGCCAGCCTTATTGTGGTTCTGGAAACTCAAACCAAGATCAATTAACAACTTTAGTGATCTTCGCAAAGCATTCTTGCAACAATACAACACCATTTGTGAAGCTCCAAAAACCATGGCAGATCTTTATTGGATTGAGCAAGGAGAAAATGAGCATCCAAGGCCATACTTACAACGCTTCATTGGCTTGGTACACCAAATCCATGATGTGGACCCCACTATCGTGACCAATTTATTCGTCAAAAGTTTACAGAGACTTCCCAGCTAATAAGCAGAAGTAGTGACGGTTCGCTCCATAAGTGAGTCAAGCAATCCAATATGAAGAACGCTTGCTAAGCATTGGCGCGATTGAGGAATGTTTATACCCCGGTTGGCTTGCTAACCTAGTGGAGGTCCCAAAGAAGAATGGGAAGAAGCAAGTATGTATTGATTACACCAATCTTAACAAAGCTTGCCCGAAGGACATCTATCCACTACCAAAGATCGATCAGATGATTGATGCAACCACAACTTATGAAAGAATGAGCTTTCTCGATGGAAACTCAGGGTATAATCAAATCCCAATGAAGCAAGAAGAACAAATCCACACTACATTCACCACAAAGCGAGGGTTATACTATTACAGGGTCATGCCCTTCGGCCTTAAAAATTTGGGAGCTACGTACCAGCGGTTAATGGACAATCATTCTCTCCATAAATAGGCAACAATATGGAGGTTTATATTGACGACGTGGTGGTTAAATCGAAGGTGAGCACCACGCACGTCGAGGTTCTGACCGAATGTTTTGACATACTGGACCAGTATCAAATGAAACTCAACCCCGTCAAATGTCCTTTTTGTAACGACCCACTAATCTAGACTACTTGGACCATTAACGAATCTATACATAAAACTTACATTTTTGCGGAAATACCATAATTATATTGAAAACTTATGGAAACAAAGGTTACTTTCATAAAATAAGTAGGATATGGGTACCCATTGTCTTTAAAACAAAAATAACTTAAAAACTAAAAAGAGTTACATAGAAAATGCGGAAAATACATTTAAAACCATAAAAACATAAACATGACTACATCCTCGAATCGAATAACGCTCGGCTCCTTGACTCCATTCACCATCGATACACATCCTCTAAGCGTCACGAATCTTTCCGCCTCTAAAGCTTATTTCCTGCACATAAACAGAAAGGAATGAGCCTAATGCCCAGCAAGGAAAATCTAACACATAGTCATAAACATAAACATAATGTCATAATAACGTAAAGACATATCATAACACATAATACACTTATTACAATGGCCATTATTACTTGGGGTCCCATAGACTAAACAAGCATATGCCCATGGGATTAATGGGGTCCTACTAGCTAAGTAGGTCATATGCCCATAACCCATTTGGGGTCTTGTTAGTCATATGGGTCATATGCCCAAGCCTACAAACATACACATATACATATCATAACACTTTTAATAACATAAAAACATATAGATAACATAAGCACATAACATATTAATTCTAGCCTATTTTCCTTACCAAAGTTACCGGGATTATGGACTGAGTTGGGACTTTTGGAACACTCCTAAAACCATAAGAAAGAGTGAGTCTAAGAAAGGAGATGAAATGAAAGAGAATAGGAAGACTAAACCATAGAAAACATACTTACCGACTTATATGCTTAAAAGCTTGGATTCCCTAACCAAAATAAGAATAAGGTTAGGGGACTGAGTAGAAGGTTTTGAGAAAGGAAATAACATAAAAATACAGAAAAGAACTAGAGTTTTGGGTTTACCTCAAAGATTGCAAGATCAATCTAACATCCACCGAAATACTATAGCACTCACTTCCCAAAGTGTTTGATAAGCTTATGATGTTTAAGCTTATAGTTTTTCCCCAAACCAAGTGTTTACACTCTCACACTCACTTAACACTAGCAGCTTCTGAACTTAGAGCAAATGGTGAATAATGGCTGGGTACTAGGTCCTATTTATAGAGTTTGGGAATGAAAATATCTTGATTTTACTTGAATAAAAATAATGGCTTTTTAGGTGAAAATCATTTGAATAATCGTTCAGCAGAGGCTGAAGACTCGTTTAGAAGATGCTGGACTGTTGAAGGAGTTTGAATGGCTGAAGGGAAAGGAATTCAAAAGTATTTGAATTCATGCTGGTGGAGGCGATATATCGCCCCCTGTAGGCGATATATCGCCTGGGCCAGTATGCCCGAGGCGACCGTGCATCGTTTCGTGTTTTCCGTATCTACGTGCTGCGACATATCGCCCCCTATAGCTGCGATATATCGGCACACGCTGAATATTTAAACACGAAATTACACATTTTTAGCTAAGTTTGAATGGAGTAAACAACCTTGACTAAGCCTTCAACGTACTAAAAGATGCTGACTGACCCTATAACATTCAAACTTTACTCCTTATTATATTTAATCCTCAAAAATCTTTAATCCTTAATCACCATTCATAACATGTGCTTAAAATCCTATTGGTTGATATCTAAACCTTATAGTATAAAATATATAATCCTTAATATCAGTCACATTAATCAAACCTTAGGTTAACTTAATATTCTTAAACTATAGATTGAACTTAGAAAATCTATAAGTACTACTATGAGTGTCCAAATAATTCCCGGTCTGAACCAAAAATCCACAGTAACAATGATAATACTAAACATACTATCATACTATTATCTATCTTAGCTAAGTAAAGTTCTTGGACTCTACAATTCTCCCCTACTAAAAAGAATTTCGTCCTCGAAATTTACTTATCACATATCTCCGGATACCGGCCTTGCATGTCCTCCTCCAACTCCCACGTTGCCTCGCATTCAGAACTATTGCTCCATAGGACTTTGACTATAGGAAAGCTCTTGGACCGTAACTACTTCATCCCTCTATCTAGGATGCTAACCGGTCGTTCCTCGTAACTTAAGTCTTTCTGGAGTGCTATCGTATCGTATTTGAGGACGTGAGATGGGTCTGACACATATTTGCGTAACATTGAGATGTGGAAGACGTTGTGACTATCGGCTAGTGCTGGCGGTAGGGCTAGTCTATACGCAACTGTTCCCACTTTGTCCAATATCTAAAAGGACCTATGAATCGGGGACGAAGCTTGCCTTTCTTCCCGAACTGCTTGACACCTTTCATAGGAGATATCTTCAAGAAGACTTGATCTCCAACTTGGAATTCCACATCGCGTCGCTTGGTATCCGCATAGCTTTTCTGACGGCTTTGAGCAGCCAGCATACGCTGTCTAATAAGCGTTACTGCTTCTTAAGCTTGTCTAACAGCTTCGAGCCTTAAGCTGCCTTTCTCCTACCTCGTCCCAGTGCAACGGTGATCGGTACCTTCTTCCATATAGCAACACATAAGGTGCCATTCCGATCGTTGACTGGTAGCTGTTGTTGTACGAGAACTCGATCAGTGGTAAGTACTTATTCCACGATCCTCCAAAATCAAGTATACACGCGCATAGCATATCCTCTAAGATCTGAATCGTACGCTCAGCTGCCCATCTGTCTGAGGATGGAAAGCTGTACTAAGGCTTAACTCAGTACCCATGGCTTGCTATAAGCTTCTCCAAAATCTTGACGTAAATACTGATCCTCTATCTGACACTATCGTCTTGGGGATTCCATGCAATCGTACAATCTCTTGGATGTAGATGTCTGCATATTGGTCTGCCGTGCATGAAGTTTTAACAGGCAGGAAATGAGCCTACTTGGTTAGTCTATTTATTACTATCCAAGCGGAATCATGCTGCTTATTCGTCTTTGGCAGATCCGTCACGAAGTTCATGGCTATATCGTCCCACTTCCATTCTGGTATGCTAAGCGGTTGCAATAAACCTGCAGGCCGCTGATGCTTTGCTTTCACTTGCTGGCATACCAGACACTTAGATACATACTCAGCTATGTCCTTCTTCATCCCTGGCCACCAATAGACTGCCTTGATGTCATAAGTCATCTTGGTAGACCCTGGATGAACTGAGTACGGGGCATTATGCGCTTCTTCTAGGATTGTCTTCTTAATACTCTGATTGTCTGGCACGCATACCCGATCCTTATATCTCAATAAACCTTGGCTAGATATTGAGAAATCTGTATTCTTGCCTTCTCTGACTGCTTCCATATGTGGTGCTAGCGATTCCTCATGTCTCTGACCAATCTGTATGTCCTCTAGCAGATTTGATTGGATAGACAAGTTAGCCAGCTTGCCTACAACCATTTCTATTCCAGCACTGATAAGCTCCTGCTGTAGTGGCTTTTCTATCCCGGATAAGGCTGCTAAATTCCCATAGTTTTTCCGGCTGAGTGCATCGGCAACTACATTCGCTTTCCCTGGGTGGTATAGGATTTCACAGTTGTAATCCTTTACTAACTCTAACCACCTGCGCTGCCTCATGTTGAGCTCCTTCTGCGTAAAGAAGTATTTTAAACTTTTGTGGTCCGTGTAAATCTCGCACCGTTCTCCATAAAGATAATGGCGCCAGATTTTTAACGCAAAGACCACCGCTGCCAACTCCATATCGTGAGTTGGATAGTGTTGCTTATACTCCTTCAACTGACGTGAGGCGTAGGCTATCACCTTGTCATTTTTGCATCAACACGCATCCCAATCCTAGCTTTGATGCATCGCATTAGACAACGAACTTATCGTCGGGTATCGGTACACTAAGTACTGGTGTTGAGCAAAGCTTATCCTTAAGCAATTGGAAGCTTTCTTCACACTTATCGTTCCAGTTAAACTTTTGTTGCTTCCGGGTCAGGTTGGTGAGTGGAGTGGCTATCTTAGAAAAAGCCCTCTACAACTTTCTATAGTAACCTGCTAGCCCTAAGAAGCTTCTTACTTCTGACGCGTTCTTTGGTCTAGGCCAATCCTTCATGGCCTCTACCTTCGATGGATCTACTGCAACTCCGTCTTTTGATATGATGTGCCCGAGGAACGCCACTTGCGAAAGCCAAAATTCGCATTTCTTTGAACTTGGCGCAAAGTTGATGCTCGTTCGATCGCGTCAAAATCATCCTCAATGTTCCTCGTGCTCTACTTCATCCTTGGAGTATACTAAGATATTGTTGATGAACACAACGACGAATTTATCCAAATAGTCTTTGAAGACCCTATTCATTAAGTCCATAAACGCGGCTGGTGCGTTAGTAAGACCCAAAGACATAACCAAGAACTCGTAACGTCCATAACGAGTCCTAAAGGTTGTCTTAGGAATATCTTCTCCCTTTACCTTGAGCTGATGATACCCGGACCGTAAATTGAATACAGTCGCGCCTCGGAGTTGATCAAACAAATCATCAATCCGAAGTAGCGGGTATTTGTTCACTTTATTCAGCTCACGGTAGTCTATGCACATGCGCATACTTCCGTCCTTCTTCTTCACGAATAGTACCGGAGCTCCCCATGGTGAATGGCTTGGCCTAATGAAACCCAAGTCTAGGAGTTCTTATAGCTGTGTCTTTAACTCCTTGAGTTCCGTAGGTGCCATCCGGTATGGTGCCTTAGAGATAGGCTCGGTGCCGGGTACTAATTCTATCGTGAAGTCTATTTCTCGATTTGGCGGCAATCCTGGCAAGTCATCGGGGAAAACTTCTGGAAATTCTTGTATAACCCGAACATCTCCAACTTTGAGTGATGTCTCCTTCTCCACATTCGTGATGCTGGCTAAGAATGCTTGGCATCCTTTCTCCATCATTCTCTGAGCTTTGAGAGATGACACTAACGGTGTGCGTAGTCCTGAAGCTTGTCCCATGAAGCATCGTCTCTGGCCGTCAGGAGTCTCGAACATCACCTTCTTGCGTTTGCTGTCGATCGTTGCGCCATGCCGTGCTAGCCAATCCATGCTTAGTATTACGTCGAAGTCCTTGATTACTAGCTCTATCAGATCTCCTTCTAGTCCTATGTCCTCAATCTTGATCGGTAAGCCTCGTACTATTCGTGATGATAGAACTACTCTGCCCGAAGGCAACTCGGTTACAAACCTAGTTCTAAATCTTTCACTAGGTTTGTCTAGTTTTTCTATCATTCCTAACGAGATATACGAGTATACTGCTACCAATCTAGCGATACATATACTATTGAGGATATGATCTGACCTATAAATGCTTGTTACTAGCATGGGTTCCTCCTTGGGTCAATGGAAAGACTTTGGTCTGGAACCATCGTTTAATCCCTCTTAGCATTCCTCTGAATCCTTTTTGTTGTAGTTCCCAGGTCTGCTAGCTTAACCCCTAATTCCATCTTTGGTCTAAGTCCTCTGACGAACTTGGTCAACCTCGTAAAGTCGGTTGGGACCAACTCTGGTGCAAACTTGACTAATCTGTTGAACTGACGAGCATATTCTTCTATCATTAGTGATGACTGCCGAGGAGTAATACTTCTTGTGGAACGGCTCCACAAATCTTGTCCATATCATGGTGGTGACATCGTTAGTCTGCTGAACTAAGTCCCACCATATTCTGGCATCCTTCCTGAGTAATGACGAGACGCAGGATATGCGGTCTGCATTACTGAAATTCATGTGCGTAAGAATTGGCTTCACATCCTTAGCCACTCTTCTGCCTCAAAGGGGTCTATAGTCCCTTTAAAGTTTGGAGCGTGCTGCTTGCGGAACCTCTCATATACTGACTCCATATTCGGTACTGGATGTGGTGCGTAGTTCGTCACTGGCCATCCCCCATATGGACCAACTTGTTGGGGTGCTAGGGCCATTTGCTGTAGCTGCGGCTGCGGTTGCGGCGGAGGCTGGGGCTGAGTCTGCGCCTGTTGACGTTGTTGCTGCAAGAGTTCCTCGACTTGTTATCGCCGTCTAGCGATTTCCACGGTGTTGTCAGCTGACGGTGTCGGCGCGTTGCGGCTAGTAGTAGCACGCACTCCTCTTCTGCGAACTGGAGGGCATCATTGGTCGTTGGAACAACGTTGGAGGCGTTTCCGTTGGTGCGTGCAGATCTTCGGAGCGACATCTTCACCAAAAGTTCTAACAGTCGAGAACTTGTTAGAACTTACCCTAATAGGCTCTAAGGCAAAAACTTATTCTAAAACAAACATATCTCGGACCTATATATTATGACTTCTTATGAAAAATTATATAGGTCTTTATTTATTATTAGAGTGGGTTTCTATACTTAGAAAAACAAGTCATCTTTATTTTCTAAGTGTGTTTCTAATCATCCTATATGACTTAATTCTCAGGCTCGAAACTTATCTTTGTTCCAAAGTTAACAATATTGAGGGAGGGCTGGGATCAGTAAAATCGTTCCCACTACTAAGGCCCCCTAACTCTCAATAAGGAAACTTGGTTCATTGATTTGTATCCACCTTCACTGAACTTAGTCATTATTCATTTTATTTATTACTCATTATGATTGCGAAAAAAAATCAAACTCATACATGAAAATAAAATAACATGAAATCAATTTGGAAAAAGATTTTCACTTATTACAATCATAAATAAAGAAATAAACGAAACAAACAATGAAAAACTAGCTATTCTAAAAATCGGGATCTTCTACATCCGATCCTTCATCTAGCATATCATTATCTATCTCCTTATAATCATCATTGTCTTGAGCCTCAAAATTTCCTCGGGGAAGATTTAAGAAGATCCTATGTTGTTGCTCATTAGTGAATTGAAACTCTAAATCATAGGTGAACTTAAGTATGAGAGAATAATATCTTAGGGCTGCTTGTAAGTCATCATCATTATTTATATTCTCCCATATTTCTTCTAAAGTTAAAATTGCTGAAGGAAAATCTTTTAAAAGCCTAATTACTAGGACATATTGTTCTGCAGCTCTCATCATGATTTGCTTAGACTCTTGAAGGTGACCTATCTCTTTGTGGAACAAGATCAATCTTCGAGTGATCTTTTCTAGTGCTCCTACAGTGTTTCTTGGCTCCCTTATTCTTTTTAAAGCCTTAATGGCTCGGATATCCTCATTGCTTAAAGCTCCGTTCATTCTTAACTGAAAACATAAACACTAAAAGTGTTAGCTATACACATAGACAAAGTAACTTGTAACTTGTAACTTAAACACTTACTTGGCGGTCCGATTCGGAGCTTTGAGCATGTGTATCGAGGAGAACTTCATGCGAAGGAACCGTTTGCTCTGATACCAACTGTAACGACCCACTAATCTAGACTACTTGGACCATTAACGAATCTATACATAAAACTTACATTTTTGCGGAAATACCATAATTATATTGAAAACTTATGGAAACAAAGGTTACTTTCATAAAATAAGTAGGATATGGGTACCCATTGTCTTTAAAACAAAAATAACTTAAAAACTAAAAAGAGTTACATAGAAAATGCGGAAAATACATTTAAAACCATAAAAACATAAACATGACTACATCCTCGAATCGAATAACGCTCGGCTCCTTGACTCCATTCACCATCGATACACATCCTCTAAGCGTCACGAATCTTTCCGCCTCTAAAGCTTATTTCCTGCACATAAATAGAAAGGAATGAGCCTAATGCCCAGCAAGGAAAATCTAACACATAGTCATAAACATAAACATAATGTCATAATAACGTAAAGACATATCATAACACATAATACACTTATTACAATGGCCATTATTACTTGGGGTCCCATAGACTAAACAAGCATATGCCCATGGGATTAATGGGGTCCTACTAGCTAAGTAGGTCATATGCCCATAACCCATTTGGGGTCTTGTTAGTCATATGGGTCATATGCCCAAGCCTACAAACATACACATATACATATCATAACACTTTTAATAACATAAAAACATATAGATAACATAAGCACATAACATATTAATTCTAGCCTATTTTCCTTACCAAAGTTACCGGGATTATGGACTGAGTTGGGACTTTTGGAACACTCCTAAAACCATAAGAAAGAGTGAGTCTAAGAAAGGAGATGAAATGAAAGAGAATAGGAAGACTAAACCATAGAAAACATACTTACCGACTTATATGCTTAAAAGCTTGGATTCCCTAACCAAAATAAGAATAAGGTTAGGGGACTGAGTAGAAGGTTTTGAGAAAGGAAATAACATAAAAATACAGAAAAGAACTAGAGTTTTGGGTTTACCTCAAAGATTGCAAGATCAATCTAACATCCACCGAAATACTATAGCACTCACTTCCCAAAGTGTTTGATAAGCTTATGATGTTTAAGCTTATAGTTTTTCCCCAAACCAAGTGTTTACACTCTCACACTCACTTAACACTAGCAGCTTCTGAACTTAGAGCAAATGGTGAATAATGGCTGGGTACTAGGTCCTATTTATAGAGTTTGGGAATGAAAATATCTTGATTTTACTTGAATAAAAATAATGGCTTTTTAGGTGAAAATCATTTGAATAATCGTTCAGCAGAGGCTGAAGACTCGTTTAGAAGATGCTGGACTGTTGAAGGAGTTTGAATGGCTGAAGGGAAAGGAATTCAAAAGTATTTGAATTCATGCTGGTGGAGGCGATATATCGCCCCCTGTAGGCGATATATCGCCTGGGCCAGTATGCCCGAGGCGACCGTGCATCGTTTCGTGTTTTCCGTATCTACGTGCTGCGACATATCGCCCCCTATAGCTGCGATATATCGGCACACGCTGAATATTTAAACACGAAATTACACATTTTTAGCTAAGTTTGAATGGAGTAAACAACCTTGACTAAGCCTTCAACGTACTAAAAGCTGCTGACTGACCCTATAACATTCAAACTTTACTCCTTATTATATTTAATCCTCAAAAATCTTTAATCCTTAATCACCATTCATAACATGTGCTTAAAATCCTATTGGTTGATATCTAAACCTTATAGTATAAAATATATAATCCTTAATATCAGTCACATTAATCAAACCTTAGGTTAACTTAATATTCTTAAACTATAGATTGAACTTAGAAAATCTATAAGTACTACTATGAGTGTCCAAATAATTCCCGGTCTGAACCAAAAATCCACAGTAACAATGATAATACTAAACATACTATCATACTATTATCTATCTTAGCTAAGTAAAGTTCTTGGACTCTACAATTCTCCCCTACTAAAAAGAATTTCGTCCTCGAAATTTACTTATCACATATCTCCGGATACCGGCCTTGCATGTCCTCCTCCAACTCCCACGTTGCCTCGCATTCAGAACTATTGCTCCATAGGACTTTGACTATAGGAAAGCTCTTGGACCGTAACTACTTCATCCCTCTATCTAGGATGCTAACCGGTCGTTCCTCGTAACTTAAGTCTTTCTGGAGTGCTATCGTATCGTATTTGAGGACGTGAGATGGGTCTGACACATATTTGCGTAACATTGAGATGTGGAAGACGTTGTGACTATCGGCTAGTGCTGGCGGTAGGGCTAGTCTATACGCAACTGTTCCCACTTTGTCCAATATCTAAAAGGACCTATGAATCGGGGACGAAGCTTGCCTTTCTTCCCGAACTGCTTGACACCTTTCATAGGAGATATCTTCAAGAAGACTTGATCTCCAACTTGGAATTCCACATCGCGTCGCTTGGTATCCGCATAGCTTTTCTGACGGCTTTGAGCAGCCAGCATACGCTGTCTAATAAGCGTTACTGCTTCTTAAGCTTGTCTAACAGCTTCGAGCCTTAAGCTGCCTTTCTCCTACCTCGTCCCAGTGCAACGGTGATCGGTACCTTCTTCCATATAGCAACACATAAGGTGCCATTCCGATCGTTGACTGGTAGCTGTTGTTGTACGAGAACTCGATCAGTGGTAAGTACTTATTCCACGATCCTCCAAAATCAAGTATACACGCGCATAGCATATCCTCTAAGATCTGAATCGTACGCTCAGCTGCCCATCTGTCTGAGGATGGAAAGCTGTACTAAGGCTTAACTCAGTACCCATGGCTTGCTATAAGCTTCTCCAAAATCTTGACGTAAATACTGATCCTCTATCTGACACTATCGTCTTGGGGATTCCATGCAATCGTACAATCTCTTGGATGTAGATGTCTGCATATTGGTCTGCCGTGCATGAAGTTTTAACAGGCAGGAAATGAGCCTACTTGGTTAGTCTATTTATTACTATCCAAGCGGAATCATGCTGCTTATTCGTCTTTGGCAGATCCGTCACGAAGTTCATGGCTATATCGTCCCACTTCCATTCTGGTATGCTAAGCGGTTGCAATAAACCTGCAGGCCGCTGATGCTTTGCTTTCACTTGCTGGCATACCAGACACTTAGATACATACTCAGCTATGTCCTTCTTCATCCCTGGCCACCAATAGACTGCCTTGATGTCATAAGTCATCTTGGTAGACCCTGGATGAACTGAGTACGGGGCATTATGCGCTTCTTCTAGGATTGTCTTCTTAATACTCTGATTGTCTGGCACGCATACCCGATCCTTATATCTCAATAAACCTTGGCTAGATATTGAGAAATCTGTATTCTTGCCTTCTCTGACTGCTTCCATATGTGGTGCTAGCGATTCCTCATGTCTCTGACCAATCTGTATGTCCTCTAGCAGATTTGATTGGATAGACAAGTTAGCCAGCTTGCCTACAACCATTTCTATTCCAGCACTGATAAGCTCCTGCTGTAGTGGCTTTTCTATCCCGGATAAGGCTGCTAAATTCCCATAGTTTTTCCGGCTGAGTGCATCGGCAACTACATTCGCTTTCCCTGGGTGGTATAGGATTTCACAGTTGTAATCCTTTACTAACTCTAACCACCTGCGCTGCCTCATGTTGAGCTCCTTCTGCGTAAAGAAGTATTTTAAACTTTTGTGGTCCGTGTAAATCTCGCACCGTTCTCCATAAAGATAATGGCGCCAGATTTTTAACGCAAAGACCACCGCTGCCAACTCCATATCGTGAGTTGGATAGTGTTGCTTATACTCCTTCAACTGACGTGAGGCGTAGGCTATCACCTTGTCATTTTTGCATCAACACGCATCCCAATCCTAGCTTTGATGCATCGCATTAGACAACGAACTTATCGTCGGGTATCGGTACACTAAGTACTGGTGTTGAGCAAAGCTTATCCTTAAGCAATTGGAAGCTTTCTTCACACTTATCGTTCCAGTTAAACTTTTGTTGCTTCCGGGTCAGGTTGGTGAGTGGAGTGGCTATCTTAGAAAAAGCCCTCTACAACTTTCTATAGTAACCTGCTAGCCCTAAGAAGCTTCTTACTTCTGACGCGTTCTTTGGTCTAGGCCAATCCTTCATGGCCTCTACCTTCGATGGATCTACTGCAACTCCGTCTTTTGATATGATGTGCCCGAGGAACGCCACTTGCGAAAGCCAAAATTCGCATTTCTTTGAACTTGGCGCAAAGTTGATGCTCGTTCGATCGCGTCAAAATCATCCTCAATGTTCCTCGTGCTCTACTTCATCCTTGGAGTATACTAAGATATTGTTGATGAACACAACGACGAATTTATCCAAATAGTCTTTGAAGACCCTATTCATTAAGTCCATAAACGCGGCTGGTGCGTTAGTAAGACCCAAAGACATAACCAAGAACTCGTAACGTCCATAACGAGTCCTAAAGGTTGTCTTAGGAATATCTTCTCCCTTTACCTTGAGCTGATGATACCCGAACCGTAAATTGAATACAGTCGCGCCTCGGAGTTGATCAAACAAATCATCAATCCGAAGTAGCGGGTATTTGTTCACTTTATTCAGCTCACGGTAGTCTATGCACATGCGCATACTTCCGTCCTTCTTCTTCACGAATAGTACCGGAGCTCCCCATGGTGAATGGCTTGGCCTAATGAAACCCAAGTCTAGGAGTTCTTATAGCTGTGTCTTTAACTCCTTGAGTTCCGTAGGTGCCATCCGGTATGGTGCCTTAGAGATAGGCTCGGTGCCGGGTACTAATTCTATCGTGAAGTCTATTTCTCGATTTGGCGGCAATCCTGGCAAGTCATCGGGGAAAACTTCTGGAAATTCTTGTATAACCCGAACATCTCCAACTTTGAGTGATGTCTCCTTCTCCACATTCGTGATGCTGGCTAAGAATGCTTGGCATCCTTTCTCCATCATTCTCTGAGCTTTGAGAGATGACACTAACGGTGTGCGTAGTCCTGAAGCTTGTCCCATGAAGCATCGTCTCTGGCCGTCAGGAGTCTCGAACATCACCTTCTTGCGTTTGCTGTCGATCGTTGCGCCATGCCGTGCTAGCCAATCCATGCTTAGTATTACGTCGAAGTCCTTGATTACTAGCTCTATCAGATCTCCTTCTAGTCCTATGTCCTCAATCTTGATCGGTAAGCCTCGTACTATTCGTGATGATAGAACTACTCTGCCCGAAGGCAACTCGGTTACAAACCTAGTTCTAAATCTTTCACTAGGTTTGTCTAGTTTTTCTATCATTCCTAACGAGATATACGAGTATACTGCTACCAATCTAGCGATACATATACTATTGAGGATATGATCTGACCTATAAATGCTTGTTACTAGCATGGGTTCCTCCTTGGGTCAATGCAAAGACTTTGGTCTGGAACCATCGTTTAATCCCTCTTAGCATTCCTCTGAATCCTTTTTGTTGTAGTTCCCAGGTCTGCTAGCTTAACCCCTAATTCCATCTTTGGTCTAAGTCCTCTGACGAACTTGGTCAACCTCGTAAAGTCGGTTGGGACCAACTCTGGTGCAAACTTGACTAATCTGTTGAACTGACGAGCATATTCTTCTATCATTAGTGATGACTGCCGAGGAGTAATACTTCTTGTGGAACGGCTCCACAAATCTTGTCCATATCATGGTGGTGACATCGTTAGTCTGCTGAACTAAGTCCCACCATATTCTGGCATCCTTCCTGAGTAATGACGAGACGCAGGATATGCGGTCTGCATTACTGAAATTCATGTGCGTAAGAATTGGCTTCACATCCTTAGCCACTCTTCTGCCTCAAAGGGGTCTATAGTCCCTTTAAAGTTTGGAGCGTGCTGCTTGCGGAACCTCTCATATACTGACTCCATATTCGGTACTGGATGTGGTGCGTAGTTCGTCACTGGCCATCCCCCATATGGACCAACTTGTTGGGGTGCTAGGGCCATTTGCTGTAGCTGCGGCTGCGGTTGCGGCGGAGGCTGGGGCTGAGTCTGCGCCTGTTGACGTTGTTGCTGCAAGAGTTCCTCGACTTGTTGTCGCCGTCTAGCGATTTCCACGGTGTTGTCAGCTGACGGTGTCGGCGCGTTGCGGCTAGTAGT
Source organism: Humulus lupulus (assembly GCF_963169125.1). Classification (NCBI taxonomy): domain Eukaryota; kingdom Viridiplantae; phylum Streptophyta; class Magnoliopsida; order Rosales; family Cannabaceae; genus Humulus; species Humulus lupulus. Next base: position 74,819,923 of record NC_084793.1, read on the forward strand.
AGCACGCACTCCTCTTCTGCGAACTGGAGGGCATCATTGGTCGTTGGAACAACGTTGGAGGCGTTTCCGTTGGTGCGTGCAGATCTTCGGAGCGACATCTTCACCAAAAGTTCTAACAGTCGAGAACTTGTTAGAACTTACCCTAATAGGCTCTAAGGCAAAAACTTATTCTAAAACAAACATATCTCGGACCTATTTATTATGACTTCTTATGAAAAATTATATAGGTCTTTATTTATTATTAGAGTGGGTTTCTATACTTAGAAAAACAAGTCATCTTTATTTTCTAAGTGTGTTTCTAATCATCCTATATGACTTAATTCTCAGGCTCGAAACTTATCTTTGTTCCAAAGTTAACAATATTGAGGGAGGGCTGGGATCAGTAAAATCGTTCCCACTACTAAGGCCCCCTAACTCTCAATAAGGAAACTTGGTTCATTGATTTGTATCCACCTTCACTGAACTTAGTCATTATTCATTTTATTTATTACTCATTATGATTGCGAAAAAAAATCAAACTCATACATGAAAATAAAATAACATGAAATCAATTTGGAAAAAGATTTTCACTTATTACAATCATAAATAAAGAAATAAACGAAACAAACAATGAAAAACTAGCTATTCTAAAAATCGGGATCTTCTACATCCGATCCTTCATCTAGCATATCATTATCTATCTCCTTATAATCATCATTGTCTTGAGCCTCAAAATTTCCTCGGGGAAGATTTAAGAAGATCCTATGTTGTTGCTCATTAGTGAATTGAAACTCTAAATCATAGGTGAACTTAAGTATGAGAGAATAATATCTTAGGGCTGCTTGTAAGTCATCATCATTATTTATATTCTCCCATATTTCTTCTAAAGTTAAAATTGCTGAAGGAAAATCTTTTAAAAGCCTAATTACTAGGACATATTGTTCTGCAGCTCTCATCATGATTTGCTTAGACTCTTGAAGGTGACCTATCTCTTTGTGGAACAAGATCAATCTTCGAGTGATCTTTTCTAGTGCTCCTACAGTGTTTCTTGGCTCCCTTATTCTTTTTAAAGCCTTAATGGCTCGGATATCCTCATTGCTTAAAGCTCCGTTCATTCTTAACTGAAAACATAAACACTAAAAGTGTTAGCTATACACATAGACAAAGTAACTTGTAACTTGTAACTTAAACACTTACTTGGCGGTCCGATTCGGAGCTTTGAGCATGTGTATCGAGGAGAACTTCATGCGAAGGAACCGTTTGCTCTGATACCAACTGTAACGACCCACTAATCTAGACTACTTGGACCATTAACGAATCTATACATAAAACTTACATTTTTGCGGAAATACCATAATTATATTGAAAACTTATGGAAACAAAGGTTACTTTCATAAAATAAGTAGGATATGGGTACCCATTGTCTTTAAAACAAAAATAACTTAAAAACTAAAAAGAGTTACATAGAAAATGCGGAAAATACATTTAAAACCATAAAAACATAAACATGACTACATCCTCGAATCGAATAACGCTCGGCTCCTTGACTCCATTCACCATCGATACACATCCTCTAAGCGTCACGAATCTTTCCGCCTCTAAAGCTTATTTCCTGCACATAAACAGAAAGGAATGAGCCTAATGCCCAGCAAGGAAAATCTAACACATAGTCATAAACATAAACATAATGTCATAATAACGTAAAGACATATCATAACACATAATACACTTATTACAATGGCCATTATTACTTGGGGTCCCATAGACTAAACAAGCATATGCCCATGGGATTAATGGGGTCCTACTAGCTAAGTAGGTCATATGCCCATAACCCATTTGGGGTCTTGTTAGTCATATGGGTCATATGCCCAAGCCTACAAACATACACATATACATATCATAACACTTTTAATAACATAAAAACATATAGATAACATAAGCACATAACATATTAATTCTAGCCTATTTTCCTTACCAAAGTTACCGGGATTATGGACTGAGTTGGGACTTTTGGAACACTCCTAAAACCATAAGAAAGAGTGAGTCTAAGAAAGGAGATGAAATGAAAGAGAATAGGAAGACTAAACCATAGAAAACATACTTACCGACTTATATGCTTAAAAGCTTGGATTCCCTAACCAAAATAAGAATAAGGTTAGGGGACTGAGTAGAAGGTTTTGAGAAAGGAAATAACATAAAAATACAGAAAAGAACTAGAGTTTTGGGTTTACCTCAAAGATTGCAAGATCAATCTAACATCCACCGAAATACTATAGCACTCACTTCCCAAAGTGTTTGATAAGCTTATGATGTTTAAGCTTATAGTTTTTCCCCAAACCAAGTGTTTACACTCTCACACTCACTTAACACTAGCAGCTTCTGAACTTAGAGCAAATGGTGAATAATGGCTGGGTACTAGGTCCTATTTATAGAGTTTGGGAATGAAAATATCTTGATTTTACTTGAATAAAAATAATGGCTTTTTAGGTGAAAATCATTTGAATAATCGTTCAGCAGAGGCTGAAGACTCGTTTAGAAGATGCTGGACTGTTGAAGGAGTTTGAATGGCTGAAGGGAAAGGAATTCAAAAGTATTTGAATTCATGCTGGTGGAGGCGATATATCGCCCCCTGTAGGCGATATATCGCCTGGGCCAGTATGCCCGAGGCGACCGTGCATCGTTTCGTGTTTTCCGTATCTACGTGCTGCGACATATCGCCCCCTATAGCTGCGATATATCGGCACACGCTGAATATTTAAACACGAAATTACACATTTTTAGCTAAGTTTGAATGGAGTAAACAACCTTGACTAAGCCTTCAACGTACTAAAAGCTGCTGACTGACCCTATAACATTCAAACTTTACTCCTTATTATATTTAATCCTCAAAAATCTTTAATCCTTAATCACCATTCATAACATGTGCTTAAAATCCTATTGGTTGATATCTAAACCTTATAGTATAAAATATATAATCCTTAATATCAGTCACATTAATCAAACCTTAGGTTAACTTAATATTCTTAAACTATAGATTGAACTTAGAAAATCTATAAGTACTACTATGAGTGTCCAAATAATTCCCGGTCTGAACCAAAAATCCACAGTAACAATGATAATACTAAACATACTATCATACTATTATCTATCTTAGCTAAGTAAAGTTCTTGGACTCTACAATTCTCCCCTACTAAAAAGAATTTCGTCCTCGAAATTTACTTATCACATATCTCCGGATACCGGCCTTGCATGTCCTCCTCCAACTCCCACGTTGCCTCGCATTCAGAACTATTGCTCCATAGGACTTTGACTATAGGAAAGCTCTTGGACCGTAACTACTTCATCCCTCTATCTAGGATGCTAACCGGTCGTTCCTCGTAACTTAAGTCTTTCTGGAGTGCTATCGTATCGTATTTGAGGACGTGAGATGGGTCTGACACATATTTGCGTAACATTGAGATGTGGAAGACGTTGTGACTATCGGCTAGTGCTGGCGGTAGGGCTAGTCTATACGCAACTGTTCCCACTTTGTCCAATATCTAAAAGGACCTATGAATCGGGGACGAAGCTTGCCTTTCTTCCCGAACTGCTTGACACCTTTCATAGGAGATATCTTCAAGAAGACTTGATCTCCAACTTGGAATTCCACATCGCGTCGCTTGGTATCCGCATAGCTTTTCTGACGGCTTTGAGCAGCCAGCATACGCTGTCTAATAAGCGTTACTGCTTCTTAAGCTTGTCTAACAGCTTCGAGCCTTAAGCTGCCTTTCTCCTACCTCGTCCCAGTGCAACGGTGATCGGTACCTTCTTCCATATAGCAACACATAAGGTGCCATTCCGATCGTTGACTGGTAGCTGTTGTTGTACGAGAACTCGATCAGTGGTAAGTACTTATTCCACGATCCTCCAAAATCAAGTATACACGCGCATAGCATATCCTCTAAGATCTGAATCGTACGCTCAGCTGCCCATCTGTCTGAGGATGGAAAGCTGTACTAAGGCTTAACTCAGTACCCATGGCTTGCTATAAGCTTCTCCAAAATCTTGACGTAAATACTGATCCTCTATCTGACACTATCGTCTTGGGGATTCCATGCAATCGTACAATCTCTTGGATGTAGATGTCTGCATATTGGTCTGCCGTGCATGAAGTTTTAACAGGCAGGAAATGAGCCTACTTGGTTAGTCTATTTATTACTATCCAAGCGGAATCATGCTGCTTATTCGTCTTTGGCAGATCCGTCACGAAGTTCATGGCTATATCGTCCCACTTCCATTCTGGTATGCTAAGCGGTTGCAATAAACCTGCAGGCCGCTGATGCTTTGCTTTCACTTGCTGGCATACCAGACACTTAGATACATACTCAGCTATGTCCTTCTTCATCCCTGGCCACCAATAGACTGCCTTGATGTCATAAGTCATCTTGGTAGACCCTGGATGAACTGAGTACGGGGCATTATGCGCTTCTTCTAGGATTGTCTTCTTAATACTCTGATTGTCTGGCACGCATACCCGATCCTTATATCTCAATAAACCTTGGCTAGATATTGAGAAATCTGTATTCTTGCCTTCTCTGACTGCTTCCATATGTGGTGCTAGCGATTCCTCATGTCTCTGACCAATCTGTATGTCCTCTAGCAGATTTGATTGGATAGACAAGTTAGCCAGCTTGCCTACAACCATTTCTATTCCAGCACTGATAAGCTCCTGCTGTAGTGGCTTTTCTATCCCGGATAAGGCTGCTAAATTCCCATAGTTTTTCCGGCTGAGTGCATCGGCAACTACATTCGCTTTCCCTGGGTGGTATAGGATTTCACAGTTGTAATCCTTTACTAACTCTAACCACCTGCGCTGCCTCATGTTGAGCTCCTTCTGCGTAAAGAAGTATTTTAAACTTTTGTGGTCCGTGTAAATCTCGCACCGTTCTCCATAAAGATAATGGCGCCAGATTTTTAACGCAAAGACCACCGCTGCCAACTCCATATCGTGAGTTGGATAGTGTTGCTTATACTCCTTCAACTGACGTGAGGCGTAGGCTATCACCTTGTCATTTTTGCATCAACACGCATCCCAATCCTAGCTTTGATGCATCGCATTAGACAACGAACTTATCGTCGGGTATCGGTACACTAAGTACTGGTGTTGAGCAAAGCTTATCCTTAAGCAATTGGAAGCTTTCTTCACACTTATCGTTCCAGTTAAACTTTTGTTGCTTCCGGGTCAGGTTGGTGAGTGGAGTGGCTATCTTAGAAAAAGCCCTCTACAACTTTCTATAGTAACCTGCTAGCCCTAAGAAGCTTCTTACTTCTGACGCGTTCTTTGGTCTAGGCCAATCCTTCATGGCCTCTACCTTCGATGGATCTACTGCAACTCCGTCTTTTGATATGATGTGCCCGAGGAACGCCACTTGCGAAAGCCAAAATTCGCATTTCTTTGAACTTGGCGCAAAGTTGATGCTCGTTCGATCGCGTCAAAATCATCCTCAATGTTCCTCGTGCTCTACTTCATCCTTGGAGTATACTAAGATATTGTTGATGAACACAACGACGAATTTATCCAAATAGTCTTTGAAGACCCTATTCATTAAGTCCATAAACGCGGCTGGTGCGTTAGTAAGACCCAAAGACATAACCAAGAACTCGTAACGTCCATAACGAGTCCTAAAGGTTGTCTTAGGAATATCTTCTCCCTTTACCTTGAGCTGATGATACCCGGACTGTAAATTGAATACAGTCGCGCCTCGGAGTTGATCAAACAAATCATCAATCCGAAGTAGCGGGTATTTGTTCACTTTATTCAGCTCACGGTAGTCTATGCACATGCGCATACTTCCGTCCTTCTTCTTCACGAATAGTACCGGAGCTCCCCATGGTGAATGGCTTGGCCTAATGAAACCCAAGTCTAGGAGTTCTTATAGCTGTGTCTTTAACTCCTTGAGTTCCGTAGGTGCCATCCGGTATGGTGCCTTAGAGATAGGCTCGGTGCCGGGTACTAATTCTATCGTGAAGTCTATTTCTCGATTTGGCGGCAATCCTGGCAAGTCATCGGGGAAAACTTCTGGAAATTCTTGTATAACCCGAACATCTCCAACTTTGAGTGATGTCTCCTTCTCCACATTCGTGATGCTGGCTAAGAATGCTTGGCATCCTTTCTCCATCATTCTCTGAGCTTTGAGAGATGACACTAACGGTGTGCGTAGTCCTGAAGCTTGTCCCATGAAGCATCGTCTCTGGCCGTCAGGAGTCTCGAACATCACCTTCTTGCGTTTGCTGTCGATCGTTGCGCCATGCCGTGCTAGCCAATCCATGCTTAGTATTACGTCGAAGTCCTTGATTACTAGCTCTATCAGATCTCCTTCTAGTCCTATGTCCTCAATCTTGATCGGTAAGCCTCGTACTATTCGTGATGATAGAACTACTCTGCCCGAAGGCAACTCGGTTACAAACCTAGTTCTAAATCTTTCACTAGGTTTGTCTAGTTTTTCTATCATTCCTAACGAGATATACGAGTATACTGCTACCAATCTAGCGATACATATACTATTGAGGATATGATCTGACCTATAAATGCTTGTTACTAGCATGGGTTCCTCCTTGGGTCAATGCAAAGACTTTGGTCTGGAACCATCGTTTAATCCCTCTTAGCATTCCTCTGAATCCTTTTTGTTGTAGTTCCCAGGTCTGCTAGCTTAACCCCTAATTCCATCTTTGGTCTAAGTCCTCTGACGAACTTGGTCAACCTCGTAAAGTCGGTTGGGACCAACTCTGGTGCAAACTTGACTAATCTGTTGAACTGACGAGCATATTCTTCTATCATTAGTGATGACTGCCGAGGAGTAATACTTCTTGTGGAACGGCTCCACAAATCTTGTCCATATCATGGTGGTGACATCGTTAGTCTGCTGAACTAAGTCCCACCATATTCTGGCATCCTTCCTGAGTAATGACGAGACGCAGGATATGCGGTCTGCATTACTGAAATTCATGTGCGTAAGAATTGGCTTCACATCCTTAGCCACTCTTCTGCCTCAAAGGGGTCTATAGTCCCTTTAAAGTTTGGAGCGTGCTGCTTGCGGAACCTCTCATATACTGACTCCATATTCGGTACTGGATGTGGTGCGTAGTTCGTCACTGGCCATCCCCCATATGGACCAACTTGTTGGGGTGCTAGGGCCATTTGCTGTAGCTGCGGCTGCGGTTGCGGCGGAGGCTGGGGCTGAGTCTGCGCCTGTTGACGTTGTTGCTGCAAGAGTTCCTCGACTTGTTGTCGCCGTCTAGCGATTTCCACGGTGTTGTCAGCTGACGGTGTCGGCGCGTTGCGGCTAGTAGTAGCACGCACTCCTCTTCTGCGAACTGGAGGGCATCATTGGTCGTTGGAACAACGTTGGAGGCGTTTCCGTTGGTGCGTGCAGATCTTCGGAGCGACATCTTCACCAAAAGTTCTAACAGTCGAGAACTTGTTAGAACTTACCCTAATAGGCTCTAAGGCAAAAACTTATTCTAAAACAAACATATCTCGGACCTATTTATTATGACTTCTTATGAAAAATTATATAGGTCTTTATTTATTATTAGAGTGGGTTTCTATACTTAGAAAAACAAGTCATCTTTATTTTCTAAGTGTGTTTCTAATCATCCTATATGACTTAATTCTCAGGCTCGAAACTTATCTTTGTTCCAAAGTTAACAATATTGAGGGAGGGCTGGGATCAGTAAAATCGTTCCCACTACTAAGGCCCCCTAACTCTCAATAAGGAAACTTGGTTCATTGATTTGTATCCACCTTCACTGAACTTAGTCATTATTCATTTTATTTATTACTCATTATGATTGCGAAAAAAAATCAAACTCATACATGAAAATAAAATAACATGAAATCAATTTGGAAAAAGATTTTCACTTATTACAATCATAAATAAAGAAATAAACGAAACAAACAATGAAAAACTAGCTATTCTAAAAATCGGGATCTTCTACATCCGATCCTTCATCTAGCATATCATTATCTATCTCCTTATAATCATCATTGTCTTGAGCCTCAAAATTTCCTCGGGGAAGATTTAAGAAGATCCTATGTTGTTGCTCATTAGTGAATTGAAACTCTAAATCATAGGTGAACTTAAGTATGAGAGAATAATATCTTAGGGCTGCTTGTAAGTCATCATCATTATTTATATTCTCCCATATTTCTTCTAAAGTTAAAATTGCTGAAGGAAAATCTTTTAAAAGCCTAATTACTAGGACATATTGTTCTGCAGCTCTCATCATGATTTGCTTAGACTCTTGAAGGTGACCTATCTCTTTGTGGAACAAGATCAATCTTCGAGTGATCTTTTCTAGTGCTCCTACAGTGTTTCTTGGCTCCCTTATTCTTTTTAAAGCCTTAATGGCTCGGATATCCTCATTGCTTAAAGCTCCGTTCATTCTTAACTGAAAACATAAACACTAAAAGTGTTAGCTATACACATAGACAAAGTAACTTGTAACTTGTAACTTAAACACTTACTTGGCGGTCCGATTCGGAGCTTTGAGCATGTGTATCGAGGAGAACTTCATGCGAAGGAACCGTTTGCTCTGATACCAACTGTAACGACCCACTAATCTAGACTACTTGGACCATTAACGAATCTATACATAAAACTTACATTTTTGCGGAAATACCATAATTATATTGAAAACTTATGGAAACAAAGGTTACTTTCATAAAATAAGTAGGATATGGGTACCCATTGTCTTTAAAACAAAAATAACTTAAAAACTAAAAAGAGTTACATAGAAAATGCGGAAAATACATTTAAAACCATAAAAACATAAACATGACTACATCCTCGAATCGAATAACGCTCGGCTCCTTGACTCCATTCACCATCGATACACATCCTCTAAGCGTCACGAATCTTTCCGCCTCTAAAGCTTATTTCCTGCACATAAACAGAAAGGAATGAGCCTAATGCCCAGCAAGGAAAATCTAACACATAGTCATAAACATAAACATAATGTCATAATAACGTAAAGACATATCATAACACATAATACACTTATTACAATGGCCATTATTACTTGGGGTCCCATAGACTAAACAAGCATATGCCCATGGGATTAATGGGGTCCTACTAGCTAAGTAGGTCATATGCCCATAACCCATTTGGGGTCTTGTTAGTCATATGGGTCATATGCCCAAGCCTACAAACATACACATATACATATCATAACACTTTTAATAACATAAAAACATATAGATAACATAAGCACATAACATATTAATTCTAGCCTATTTTCCTTACCAAAGTTACCGGGATTATGGACTGAGTTGGGACTTTTGGAACACTCCTAAAACCATAAGAAAGAGTGAGTCTAAGAAAGGAGATGAAATGAAAGAGAATAGGAAGACTAAACCATAGAAAACATACTTACCGACTTATATGCTTAAAAGCTTGGATTCCCTAACCAAAATAAGAATAAGGTTAGGGGACTGAGTAGAAGGTTTTGAGAAAGGAAATAACATAAAAATACAGAAAAGAACTAGAGTTTTGGGTTTACCTCAAAGATTGCAAGATCAATCTAACATCCACCGAAATACTATAGCACTCACTTCCCAAAGTGTTTGATAAGCTTATGATGTTTAAGCTTATAGTTTTTCCCCAAACCAAGTGTTTACACTCTCACACTCACTTAACACTAGCAGCTTCTGAACTTAGAGCAAATGGTGAATAATGGCTGGGTACTAGGTCCTATTTATAGAGTTTGGGAATGAAAATATCTTGATTTTACTTGAATAAAAATAATGGCTTTTTAGGTGAAAATCATTTGAATAATCGTTCAGCAGAGGCTGAAGACTCGTTTAGAAGATGCTGGACTGTTGAAGGAGTTTGAATGGCTGAAGGGAAAGGAATTCAAAAGTATTTGAATTCATGCTGGTGGAGGCGATATATCGCCCCCTGTAGGCGATATATCGCCTGGGCCAGTATGCCCGAGGCGACCGTGCATCGTTTCGTGTTTTCCGTATCTACGTGCTGCGACATATCGCCCCCTATAGCTGCGATATATCGGCACACGCTGAATATTTAAACACGAAATTACACATTTTTAGCTAAGTTTGAATGGAGTAAACAACCTTGACTAAGCCTTCAACGTACTAAAAGCTGCTGACTGACCCTATAACATTCAAACTTTACTCCTTATTATATTTAATCCTCAAAAATCTTTAATCCTTAATCACCATTCATAACATGTGCTTAAAATCCTATTGGTTGATATCTAAACCTTATAGTATAAAATATATAATCCTTAATATCAGTCACATTAATCAAACCTTAGGTTAACTTAATATTCTTAAACTATAGATTGAACTTAGAAAATCTATAAGTACTACTATGAGTGTCCAAATAATTCCCGGTCTGAACCAAAAATCCACAGTAACAATGATAATACTAAACATACTATCATACTATTATCTATCTTAGCTAAGTAAAGTTCTTGGACTCTACAATTCTCCCCTACTAAAAAGAATTTCGTCCTCGAAATTTACTTATCACATATCTCCGGATACCGGCCTTGCATGTCCTCCTCCAACTCCCACGTTGCCTCGCATTCAGAACTATTGCTCCATAGGACTTTGACTATAGGAAAGCTCTTGGACCGTAACTACTTCATCCCTCTATCTAGGATGCTAACCGGTCGTTCCTCGTAACTTAAGTCTTTCTGGAGTGCTATCGTATCGTATTTGAGGACGTGAGATGGGTCTGACACATATTTGCGTAACATTGAGATGTGGAAGACGTTGTGACTATCGGCTAGTGCTGGCGGTAGGGCTAGTCTATACGCAACTGTTCCCACTTTGTCCAATATCTAAAAGGACCTATGAATCGGGGACGAAGCTTGCCTTTCTTCCCGAACTGCTTGACACCTTTCATAGGAGATATCTTCAAGAAGACTTGATCTCCAACTTGGAATTCCACATCGCGTCGCTTGGTATCCGCATAGCTTTTCTGACGGCTTTGAGCAGCCAGCATACGCTGTCTAATAAGCGTTACTGCTTCTTAAGCTTGTCTAACAGCTTCGAGCCTTAAGCTGCCTTTCTCCTACCTCGTCCCAGTGCAACGGTGATCGGTACCTTCTTCCATATAGCAACACATAAGGTGCCATTCCGATCGTTGACTGGTAGCTGTTGTTGTACGAGAACTCGATCAGTGGTAAGTACTTATTCCACGATCCTCCAAAATCAAGTATACACGCGCATAGCATATCCTCTAAGATCTGAATCGTACGCTCAGCTGCCCATCTGTCTGAGGATGGAAAGCTGTACTAAGGCTTAACTCAGTACCCATGGCTTGCTATAAGCTTCTCCAAAATCTTGACGTAAATACTGATCCTCTATCTGACACTATCGTCTTGGGGATTCCATGCAATCGTACAATCTCTTGGATGTAGATGTCTGCATATTGGTCTGCCGTGCATGAAGTTTTAACAGGCAGGAAATGAGCCTACTTGGTTAGTCTATTTATTACTATCCAAGCGGAATCATGCTGCTTATTCGTCTTTGGCAGATCCGTCACGAAGTTCATGGCTATATCGTCCCACTTCCATTCTGGTATGCTAAGCGGTTGCAATAAACCTGCAGGCCGCTGATGCTTTGCTTTCACTTGCTGGCATACCAGACACTTAGATACATACTCAGCTATGTCCTTCTTCATCCCTGGCCACCAATAGACTGCCTTGATGTCATAAGTCATCTTGGTAGACCCTGGATGAACTGAGTACGGGGCATTATGCGCTTCTTCTAGGATTGTCTTCTTAATACTCTGATTGTCTGGCACGCATACCCGATCCTTATATCTCAATAAACCTTGGCTAGATATTGAGAAATCTGTATTCTTGCCTTCTCTGACTGCTTCCATATGTGGTGCTAGCGATTCCTCATGTCTCTGACCAATCTGTATGTCCTCTAGCAGATTTGATTGGATAGACAAGTTAGCCAGCTTGCCTACAACCATTTCTATTCCAGCACTGATAAGCTCCTGCTGTAGTGGCTTTTCTATCCCGGATAAGGCTGCTAAATTCCCATAGTTTTTCCGGCTGAGTGCATCGGCAACTACATTCGCTTTCCCTGGGTGGTATAGGATTTCACAGTTGTAATCCTTTACTAACTCTAACCACCTGCGCTGCCTCATGTTGAGCTCCTTCTGCGTAAAGAAGTATTTTAAACTTTTGTGGTCCGTGTAAATCTCGCACCGTTCTCCATAAAGATAATGGCGCCAGATTTTTAACGCAAAGACCACCGCTGCCAACTCCATATCGTGAGTTGGATAGTGTTGCTTATACTCCTTCAACTGACGTGAGGCGTAGGCTATCACCTTGTCATTTTTGCATCAACACGCATCCCAATCCTAGCTTTGATGCATCGCATTAGACAACGAACTTATCGTCGGGTATCGGTACACTAAGTACTGGTGTTGAGCAAAGCTTATCCTTAAGCAATTGGAAGCTTTCTTCACACTTATCGTTCCAGTTAAACTTTTGTTGCTTCCGGGTCAGGTTGGTGAGTGGAGTGGCTATCTTAGAAAAAGCCCTCTACAACTTTCTATAGTAACCTGCTAGCCCTAAGAAGCTTCTTACTTCTGACGCGTTCTTTGGTCTAGGCCAATCCTTCATGGCCTCTACCTTCGATGGATCTACTGCAACTCCGTCTTTTGATATGATGTGCCCGAGGAACGCCACTTGCGAAAGCCAAAATTCGCATTTCTTTGAACTTGGCGCAAAGTTGATGCTCGTTCGATCGCGTCAAAATCATCCTCAATGTTCCTCGTGCTCTACTTCATCCTTGGAGTATACTAAGATATTGTTGATGAACACAACGACGAATTTATCCAAATAGTCTTTGAAGACCCTATTCATTAAGTCCATAAACGCGGCTGGTGCGTTAGTAAGACCCAAAGACATAACCAAGAACTCGTAACGTCCATAACGAGTCCTAAAGGTTGTCTTAGGAATATCTTCTCCCTTTACCTTGAGCTGATGATACCCGAACCGTAAATTGAATACAGTCGCGCCTCGGAGTTGATCAAACAAATCATCAATCCGAAGTAGCGGGTATTTGTTCACTTTATTCAGCTCACGGTAGTCTATGCACATGCGCATACTTCCGTCCTTCTTCTTCACGAATAGTACCGGAGCTCCCCATGGTGAATGGCTTGGCCTAATGAAACCCAAGTCTAGGAGTTCTTATAGCTGTGTCTTTAACTCCTTGAGTTCCGTAGGTGCCATCCGGTATGGTGCCTTAGAGATAGGCTCGGTGCCGGGTACTAATTCTATCGTGAAGTCTATTTCTCGATTTGGCGGCAATCCTGGCAAGTCATCGGGGAAAACTTCTGGAAATTCTTGTATAACCCGAACATCTCCAACTTTGAGTGATGTCTCCTTCTCCACATTCGTGATGCTGGCTAAGAATGCTTGGCATCCTTTCTCCATCATTCTCTGAGCTTTGAGAGATGACACTAACGGTGTGCGTAGTCCTGAAGCTTGTCCCATGAAGCATCGTCTCTGGCCGTCAGGAGTCTCGAACATCACCTTCTTGCGTTTGCTGTCGATCGTTGCGCCATGCCGTGCTAGCCAATCCATGCTTAGTATTACGTCGAAGTCCTTGATTACTAGCTCTATCAGATCTCCTTCTAGTCCTATGTCCTCAATCTTGATCGGTAAGCCTCGTACTATTCGTGATGATAGAACTACTCTGCCCGAAGGCAACTCGGTTACAAACCTAGTTCTAAATCTTTCACTAGGTTTGTCTAGTTTTTCTATCATTCCTAACGAGATATACGAGTATACTGCTACCAATCTAGCGATACATATACTATTGAGGATATGATCTGACCTATAAATGCTTGTTACTAGCATGGGTTCCTCCTTGGGTCAATGCAAAGACTTTGGTCTGGAACCATCGTTTAATCCCTCTTAGCATTCCTCTGAATCCTTTTTGTTGTAGTTCCCAGGTCTGCTAGCTTAACCCCTAATTCCATCTTTGGTCTAAGTCCTCTGACGAACTTGGTCAACCTCGTAAAGTCGGTTGGGACCAACTCTGGTGCAAACTTGACTAATCTGTTGAACTGACGAGCATATTCTTCTATCATTAGTGATGACTGCCGAGGAGTAATACTTCTTGTGGAACGGCTCCACAAATCTTGTCCATATCATGGTGGTGACATCGTTAGTCTGCTGAACTAAGTCCCACCATATTCTGGCATCCTTCCTGAGTAATGACGAGACGCAGGATATGCGGTCTGCATTACTGAAATTCATGTGCGTAAGAATTGGCTTCACATCCTTAGCCACTCTTCTGCCTCAAAGGGGTCTATAGTCCCTTTAAAGTTTGGAGCGTGCTGCTTGCGGAACCTCTCATATACTGACTCCATATTCGGTACTGGATGTGGTGCGTAGTTCGTCACTGGCCATCCCCCATATGGACCAACTTGTTGGGGTGCTAGGGCCATTTGCTGTAGCTGCGGCTGCGGTTGCGGCGGAGGCTGGGGCTGAGTCTGCGCCTGTTGACGTTGTTGCTGCAAGAGTTCCTCGACTTGTTGTCGCCGTCTAGCGATTTCCACGGTGTTGTCAGCTGACGGTGTCGGCGCGTTGCGGCTAGTAGTAGCACGCACTCCTCTTCTGCGAACTGGAGGGCATCATTGGTCGTTGGAACAACGTTGGAGGCGTTTCCGTTGGTGCGTGCAGATCTTCGGAGCGACATCTTCACCAAAAGTTCTAACAGTCGAGAACTTGTTAGAACTTACCCTAATAGGCTCTAAGGCAAAAACTTATTCTAAAACAAACATATCTCGGACCTATTTATTATGACTTCTTATGAAAAATTATATAGGTCTTTATTTATTATTAGAGTGGGTTTCTATACTTAGAAAAACAAGTCATCTTTATTTTCTAAGTGTGTTTCTAATCATCCTATATGACTTAATTCTCAGGCTCGAAACTTATCTTTGTTCCAAAGTTAACAATATTGAGGGAGGGCTGGGATCAGTAAAATCGTTCCCACTACTAAGGCCCCCTAACTCTCAATAAGGAAACTTGGTTCATTGATTTGTATCCACCTTCACTGAACTTAGTCATTATTCATTTTATTTATTACTCATTATGATTGCGAAAAAAAATCAAACTCATACATGAAAATAAAATAACATGAAATCAATTTGGAAAAAGATTTTCACTTATTACAATCATAAATAAAGAAATAAACGAAACAAACAATGAAAAACTAGCTATTCTAAAAATCGGGATCTTCTACATCCGATCCTTCATCTAGCATATCATTATCTATCTCCTTATAATCATCATTGTCTTGAGCCTCAAAATTTCCTCGGGGAAGATTTAAGAAGATCCTATGTTGTTGCTCATTAGTGAATTGAAACTCTAAATCATAGGTGAACTTAAGTATGAGAGAATAATATCTTAGGGCTGCTTGTAAGTCATCATCATTATTTATATTCTCCCATATTTCTTCTAAAGTTAAAATTGCTGAAGGAAAATCTTTTAAAAGCCTAATTACTAGGACATATTGTTCTGCAGCTCTCATCATGATTTGCTTAGACTCTTGAAGGTGACCTATCTCTTTGTGGAACAAGATCAATCTTCGAGTGATCTTTTCTAGTGCTCCTACAGTGTTTCTTGGCTCCCTTATTCTTTTTAAAGCCTTAATGGCTCGGATATCCTCATTGCTTAAAGCTCCGTTCATTCTTAACTGAAAACATAAACACTAAAAGTGTTAGCTATACACATAGACAAAGTAACTTGTAACTTGTAACTTAAACACTTACTTGGCGGTCCGATTCGGAGCTTTGAGCATGTGTATCGAGGAGAACTTCATGCGAAGGAACCGTTTGCTCTGATACCAACTGTAACGACCCACTAATCTAGACTACTTGGACCATTAACGAATCTATACATAAAACTTACATTTTTGCGGAAATACCATAATTATATTGAAAACTTATGGAAACAAAGGTTACTTTCATAAAATAAGTAGGATATGGGTACCCATTGTCTTTAAAACAAAAATAACTTAAAAACTAAAAAGAGTTACATAGAAAATGCGGAAAATACATTTAAAACCATAAAAACATAAACATGACTACATCCTCGAATCGAATAACGCTCGGCTCCTTGACTCCATTCACCATCGATACACATCCTCTAAGCGTCACGAATCTTTCCGCCTCTAAAGCTTATTTCCTGCACATAAACAGAAAGGAATGAGCCTAATGCCCAGCAAGGAAAATCTAACACATAGTCATAAACATAAACATAATGTCATAATAACGTAAAGACATATCATAACACATAATACACTTATTACAATGGCCATTATTACTTGGGGTCCCATAGACTAAACAAGCATATGCCCATGGGATTAATGGGGTCCTACTAGCTAAGTAGGTCATATGCCCATAACCCATTTGGGGTCTTGTTAGTCATATGGGTCATATGCCCAAGCCTACAAACATACACATATACATATCATAACACTTTTAATAACATAAAAACATATAGATAACATAAGCACATAACATATTAATTCTAGCCTATTTTCCTTACCAAAGTTACCGGGATTATGGACTGAGTTGGGACTTTTGGAACACTCCTAAAACCATAAGAAAGAGTGAGTCTAAGAAAGGAGATGAAATGAAAGAGAATAGGAAGACTAAACCATAGAAAACATACTTACCGACTTATATGCTTAAAAGCTTGGATTCCCTAACCAAAATAAGAATAAGGTTAGGGGACTGAGTAGAAGGTTTTGAGAAAGGAAATAACATAAAAATACAGAAAAGAACTAGAGTTTTGGGTTTACCTCAAAGATTGCAAGATCAATCTAACATCCACCGAAATACTATAGCACTCACTTCCCAAAGTGTTTGATAAGCTTATGATGTTTAAGCTTATAGTTTTTCCCCAAACCAAGTGTTTACACTCTCACACTCACTTAACACTAGCAGCTTCTGAACTTAGAGCAAATGGTGAATAATGGCTGGGTACTAGGTCCTATTTATAGAGTTTGGGAATGAAAATATCTTGATTTTACTTGAATAAAAATAATGGCTTTTTAGGTGAAAATCATTTGAATAATCGTTCAGCAGAGGCTGAAGACTCGTTTAGAAGATGCTGGACTGTTGAAGGAGTTTGAATGGCTGAAGGGAAAGGAATTCAAAAGTATTTGAATTCATGCTGGTGGAGGCGATATATCGCCCCCTGTAGGCGATATATCGCCTGGGCCAGTATGCCCGAGGCGACCGTGCATCGTTTCGTGTTTTCCGTATCTACGTGCTGCGACATATCGCCCCCTATAGCTGCGATATATCGGCACACGCTGAATATTTAAACACGAAATTACACATTTTTAGCTAAGTTTGAATGGAGTAAACAACCTTGACTAAGCCTTCAACGTACTAAAAGCTGCTGACTGACCCTATAACATTCAAACTTTACTCCTTATTATATTTAATCCTCAAAAATCTTTAATCCTTAATCACCATTCATAACATGTGCTTAAAATCCTATTGGTTGATATCTAAACCTTATAGTATAAAATATATAATCCTTAATATCAGTCACATTAATCAAACCTTAGGTTAACTTAATATTCTTAAACTATAGATTGAACTTAGAAAATCTATAAGTACTACTATGAGTGTCCAAATAATTCCCGGTCTGAACCAAAAATCCACAGTAACAATGATAATACTAAACATACTATCATACTATTATCTATCTTAGCTAAGTAAAGTTCTTGGACTCTACACTTTTGGAGTCACCTCGGGACAATTCCTAGGGTATATAGTCAGGAAAAGAGGCATCGAGGCCAACCCAACTCAGATCACCTAATAGTCAGAAGTCAAAGAGCTTAAAACTGTCTATGACATCCAAAACATAACGGGAAAGATAGCGGCACTGAACAGATTTATATCTCGCTTATTAGATCGTTGCCAGCTTTCTAAGAAATCGTCAAACATAGCATCGGGTGCAGAACAAAAGCAAGCCTTCGAAGAACTGAAGACTTATTTGAGTACTCCTCCTATATTGAGCACTCTGATCCCGTACAAAGAGATTTTTCTGTACTTGGCAGTCTCTGACGTTGTCGAGAGTTCTGTTTTGTTTTGAGAAGAAGAAGGGAAACAGAAATATGTGTTTTACTATAGCAAGATGTTGTTAGATGCAGAAACCTAATACAACATGATGGAGAAACTGGTACTAGCACTAGTAACAACCAAAAATAAGTATAAGCAATATTTTGAAGGCCACACTATCACAGTGTACACAGACCACCCACTTAAGCAAGTATTAGGTAAGCCTAACCTTCCTATAGATTATCCAAATGGGCAATTGAGCTCGGCGCATATGGTATTTAGTTTCAGTCTCGAAAAGCAAAAAAAAGACAAGTACTAGCTGACTTCTTAGTGGAGATACAGTCGTTCACGCCCGAAACCTCCTCACAAGTACAAAACGTAGAAGAAGAATGGACATGGAGCATGAGCACTGATGGAGCCTCTAACTCGTGTGTGCTGGAATATGGGTCGTCCTAGAGGCCTCTTCCGGATTAAAAGTCAAAGAAGCCATGTAGCTTGAGCAGCATACTACGAATAATGAGGTTGAGTATGAGGCTCTAATATATGGGTTAGAGCTTGTACAGAACATGTGTATCAAGAAAATGCAAGTCATAGGTGATTCCAAACTCATGTCAGAACAAGTGGTTGGGAATTTTGATACTAAGGCACTGCGCCTAGCAAGCCTCTTGAGAAAGGTTTTGGCTCTTAAGTCTCAATTTCTCCTCTTCAAACTTACCCAAATACCCCAAGAACTAAATTAGAGGATAGATGGCCTAGCCAAAAAGGCCTCTACAGGCGAATACACGCGCCATTCGGAGATTTCAATAACTCACACATACAACCACCCACAAGCTTGCTTAATTTCACCAGAGCCTGAATGTTGGATTGTAATAACCATGGTTATTATTTTATTATAAGCTCCTTAAATATGATCTTAGGTTAGATTTAGTTATGACTTGAGTTGTGGAATAAATATTGCTTTAAGCTTAAATTATTTAAGTTATGATTTTATGACTTAGAAATAATTATAGTTTGGGTAATTATAATTATTTTAACATATGATTAAATTAGTGCATAGTTTTATTAAGTATTAAATTCACATGTTAATTGATGTATTAAGAAGTGAACATGTGGCATTAAACTATGTCCAAGTATTAGAATTAAAATGAAAACCAAAATAACTTAGTCTTAGGTTTGGCTCAAAAATAGGAAGGATTTGACTCTTTTTAAATGTTAAGGATAGGAAAGATTAGATTTACTTGAATTAAGTTATGTGTCAAGAAGAGTTAGATCAATGGGGATTTAAAAGATTTAATTTAAGTAGTCAAATAACTAAGTAGAGATAATAGTGTGATGGTTGAACAAAGAGATAGATAAGTAAATGTAGTTTTCGTAACTTTAGGGTGATGTAACTTCAGACCTAGTTTTGACCTATTTATATTGTGATTTTGGAAAAATAATATTTCTAAAAAGTTGTACATAATTTAATTATATATCCAACGGTATAAAAATGGCCTAAATTGGGCTTCTATATGTAGAGTCCAAGAACTTTACTTAACTAATTGTTTAGTAGTATTATAGTATGTTTAGTGTTATCTTTGTTACTATGGATTTTTGGTTCAGACCGGGAATTATTTGGACACTCATAGTAGTACTTATAGATTTTCTAAGTTTAATCTATAGTTTAAGAATATTAAGTATAACCTAAGGTTTGATTAATGTGACTGATATTAAGGGTTATATTTATTATATTATAAGGTTTAGACATCAACCAATAGGATTTTAAGCACATGTTATGAATGGTGATTAAGGATTAAAGATTTTTTAGGATTTAATTTAATAAGGAGTAAAGTTTGAATGTTATAGGGTCAGTCAGCAGCTTTGAGTACGTTGAGGGCTTAGTCAAGGCTGTTTACTCCATTCAAACTTAGCTAAAAATGTGTAATTTCGTGTTTAAATATTCAGCATGTGCCGATATATCGCAGCTATAGGGGGCGATATATCGCAGCACGTAGATACGGAAAACACGAATCGATGCACGGTCGCCTCGGGAACAATGGTCCAGGAGATATATCGCCTATAGGGGGCGATATATCGCCTCCTCCAGCCTAAATTCAAATACTTTTGAATTCTTTTCCTTTCAACCATTCAAACTCCTCCATAAGTCCAGCATCTTCTGAACGAGTCTTCAGCCTCTGCTGAACGATTATTCAAATGATTTTCACCTAAAAAGCCATTATTTTTATTCAAGTAAAATCAAGATACTTTCATTCCCAAACTCTATAAATAGGACCTAGTACCCAGCCATTATTCACCATTTGCTCTAAGTTCAGAAGCTGCTAGTGTTAAGTGAGTGTGAGAGTGTAAACACTTGGTTTGGGAAAAACTATAAGCTTAAACATCATAAGCTTATCAAACACTTTGGGAAGTGAGTTCTATAGTATTTCGGTGGAGGTTAGATTGATCTTGCAAATCTTTGAGGTAAACCCGAAACTCTACTTCATTCATTTCATGTTATTTCCTTTCTCAAAACCTTCTACTCAGTCCCCTAACCTCATTCTTATTTTGGTTAGGGAATCCAAGTTCTTAAACATATAAGTCGGTAAGTATGTTTTTTATGGTTTAGTCTTTCCATCCTTTTCATTTCTTCTTCTTCTTTCAACTCACTCTTGTTCATTACGGTTTTAGGAGTGTTCCAAAAAGTCCCAACTCAGTCCATTATATCCCGGTAACTTTGGTAAGGAAAATAGGCTAGAATCAATATGTTATGTGCTTATGTTATCTATATGTTTTATGTTATTAAATGTGTTATGATATGTATATATGTTTGTAGGCTTGGGCATATGACCCATATGACTAACAAGACCCCAAATGGGTTATGGGCATATGACCTACTTAGCTAGTAGGACCCCACTAATCCCATGGGCATATGCTTGTTTAGTCTATGGGACCCCAAGTAATAATGGCCATTATATTAAGTGTATGTTATATGTATTATGTTAAGTCTTTATGTTTTCTTATGAAATTATGTATATGACTATGTGTTAGATTTTCCTTGCTGGGCATTAGGCTCATTCCTTTCTATTTTATGTGCAGGAAAATAAGCTTAGAGGCGGTAAGATTCGTGACGCTTGGAGGATGTGTATCGATGGTGAATGGAGTCAAGGGGCCGAGCGTTATTCGATTCGAGGATGTAGTTTCGGTTTTATGTCTTTTTACATGTATTTTCCGCACTAATTATGTAATGTCTTATTATTTTAAATTATATTTTTGTTTTAAAGACAATGGGATCCCATATCCGTTTTGGTATTTACTTTGTAAGTAACTCTTATTTTTCAAGTTACTTAATAAAATTATGGTATTTTCGCAAATGTAAGTTCTTTTAAGGAGTTTATGTATGGTTTCGTTAATGGTCCAAATAGTCTAGAGAAGTGGGTCGTTACACTATAGCTCCAGTTAAGTTAATTTTACTACAGAAGGGTCCAGAGTTACGAGATATAGGATAGTAGTTTGGACTTTGACTAAAGTTTGAACCAAATGGAGACTATCTGACATACTTGGAGATGATGTAGAAACAATAAGGTAGAAATACTAGGCTGTAAAAAACCATATAGTGGAGGGTAGGTTTGATTTTTAAAATTTTAGTTGAATAGTGTGGAGAAAATCAAGGAATGGAGTTGTGGTTTGAAGCCTATAAATAGAGACTTACCCTTCACCATTTTTCTCACACTCAAAAGCTCTCAAAATCCTCTCATATCAAAATCCATAGTCCCAAAAGCTCTCTCCATTTTGTCGTAAACACTCTACATAGCCATAACCGAAACATTAGTCCTTATAGTGCTCGGGATCTTTTTCTTCTATTTTCTTTATTTTTCCTTTCTAAACCCTATTATAGCCAAAATATTGAACCCCATAAAGCCAATATATAGCTAAAATCTATCCAAGTATCCAAACTATTGGTGTTGTTGTTGGAGATAAACATTAGAGAGAAGACTCGGGATTTCATCATTTTGGTTCTAGGTTGAAGGTATGACTTATATGAGGTTTAGAAAATTCTTGAAGGTATAGTTTTATTATAAGGCTCTAATATAAATATCTTATGTTGTATTTAAGGTTGATTAGACATTTTCTATAGTAAGCAACCTCCTCTCTTTCTTTTTCTCTTCACACTCAAGGTAAGGAAAATAAGTTAGACTTTATGTGTTATGATTATGTTTATATGCTATGTGTATGTATGTATGTATGTATGTATGTATATGTTTTATGTTTTTAGTCACTTGGGAAACATGGTTGCTTAGGTAGCAAATAAGTAAATCCCAAGATTTTTTATCATTATCATAGAATATAGTTATGTCTAAACCTACCTCTAAATAGTAGCAAGAGGACCTAGATAGTTTCTATCACATACTATAGTTGTGTCTAAACCTACATCTAAATAGTTACAAGAGCACCTAGATGGTTTCTATCACATACTACGGTAATGAGTTAATGGTCATTAATTTGTAGTCTTATGATTTATGTTTGACGTTTTATGATTTATGATATATTTTAGTAGTTTTTCCTTAATGGGCATTAGGCTCATTCCTTTTTATTTAGATTGTGCAGGTAAATGAATATGGGAGGCGGGACGGATCCATGGCGGCTTTGGCATGTGTATTGGGCGAGAACTAAATGAATGGATTGATGGGAACGATCGAGGATGACATTTATGTTTTGAGTCTTTTTAATTATGTATTTATGATTTTTCGCATTTAGTATTTGAACATTTAATTAAGGGTTTTGTTTTCTTTATGATATTATGTAATAACAATGGGATCCCGTATTTTAGATTTTCTGATAAAGTTCTATTATTTTATGGATGTATTCGAAAATAATAGTTATGTCTTAGTAGTATTAATTGTTTGAGGTCCTTAAGTTAGTCGGGTCATTACAGTTGGATGGACCCTATAGTACGATACTGTGGCAACCACATTGAAGGATGTAGTTTAGCCCACAAAGCGTTAACATCGAGATTATTGGCCTTACATGATGAGAGAGGCTCGAGATTACAAAAAATGTGAAAAGTGCCAGAAATTTGCTCCAACCATTCACCAGCCTGAGCAACTCCTGCACTCAGTTGTTGCCTTGTGGCCATTCGCTAAATTGGGAATGGATGTAGTCGGAGAATTTCCCAGAGCAGTAGGAGGAAAATGTTATGCTCTGATAGCAACTGATTACTTCACAAAGTGGGTGGTAGCAGAGGCTTCTTTTGGGAATTTATCATTAAAGAAATTGTAGTTGACAATAGTTTTAATGAAATAAATGAATGAATTGAAGTATTGTATATATGTAGCTTATGTACTATATTATTGTTAATAATATTAAGTGAATATCAGTCTATTCCCAATTTCATATATGTGGTCTCAATCTCATATTGGTATGAGAGGGCCGAGATTGAGAATATGAACTTAAATAGTTCATATTAAAATAAAGTTATAGAATCTTTAGATTAATTACTACTAGTACGGTCCACTAGTACTATGAATACATGTGACCTAGATCCAGGTTACTAGTGTAGTAGGACACTTTAGTGGAGGTACTCTGCATGCTAAGAGTATGTATAACTGGACTAGATGTGATTTAATAATACTTGTTTAAATACTGTTTCGTGGTATTATAAAACACATCAATTGATGATCATATACAAACTAATCTTAATCTTCAAGTTACTATGAACTCCTATATATGTCATTTGATCATTTGATTCATGCGTTATGATTTGTGAAAATGATCAGGCTACGAACTATTGTTTTGGGGACACAATGATGTATATGGCTGGGGACATAGCTTAACAGATATGGAATCTATACCTTCTTATAGATTGAATGATGGTTCTCTATTTGGTTGACTTTTGGAATTGAAAAGGTTATTGATGTCAAATTCATAATCAAATTATGAATTAACATTCACTAGTAAAGTCAATGGTATACTAGGAATCAAGATATAATTAAAAGAGTAAAACGGTAATTTTATTCTTACTTAATTATGAATCATCAATAGATGATTAATTTGAATGTAATGATTATATCAATAGACACTTTATGGTTACAATAAAGTACTTAGTAAATATATGTCTTTAATTCTTAAGAGTGCGGTCTTATATTTACAGTGGAATAATCATGAGATTAATAATTATGACTATTGAATCAAAGAGTATTGGTTAATAATATTTTATTTGTTGGAGCTTGGAAATTGGTCCATAGGTCCCCCGGGCAACTCTATCAACATTATTCAAGGTAAGAGTTGATATAATGGTCAAACTGTTAAGGGGCTATTTCAGAGAATATTTATTTTTCGGGATATATGTGCAATTATGTGATAATTGAAGTTGCATAATTTATTATTGCATTTGTGTAATTTTCGAAATTGTCTAGAAATAAAATAAATTAATTTTAATCATTTATTTTATTTAAGTGTGAAAGGATAAATATGGATAGTCAAAATTGGTTTTGATTATTATATTTATTTAATTAATAATAAGATGATAATAGAAATTCAAATTTTGAATTTCGAAATTTAAGTTGTTATCTTTTCCTTAAAAAGATGATACCTTATTTGAATTTATAATTATTAATTAATTAAAATAAAAATGCATAAAAAAATTAAATCCCATTTTTCAGGGAAAGTGCTACACGTATAGGGCTTCTTAGACTGCCCTATCCATGTATTGATCAGTTATTGGCTTTTATTTTTATTTAATTAATTAATAAAATATTTTGAAAAGGGTTTTAAAATGGAATGTAAGACTTTGTCCTTAATCTTTATTATTATTATTATTATTATTATTATTATAATAATAATAATAATAATGTTTATATATTCTATATGATAGAAAATAGAAGAACAACAAGTTTCACATAGAGAAGAAAAACTATCATCTTTTTCACACAAAAAAAAAAAATAATTTATCTTTATCCTATAATCAAGAGTCTCATGTGTTGAGAATACTTTTGATTCACAAATATCGATTCTTGTTCTCTATGTGCCACCCACATCTTGAGGTGTAGAGAACGTCTTGGAAGATCTAGGTGTGAGTACTTTAGCGAGGATAGGAAGATCGAAATATATACAAAAAGATTCAAGGATTCTTATAGGCTACAAGAGGTAAATCATTTCGTATTACCTTTACATATACATATTATAGTGATTAACATATTGCATATTAAAGGATCCTCATATAAAGTTGTTTATATGAAATTTTTTTGTTGTATACAATACTACCATTACCGCAATTTCTGCTGTGCACTAGGAACTGTTCCTAACAGCTTATAGTACCGTAAGCAAAACAGACACTATGTGCTTTATATGGAAACACATCATCTGCCAATTTGGCATTCCTTGGGAGATAGTGGTCGATAACGACACACCTTTTCAGAACAAAAAAGTACAGAGCTCTGCAACACGATGCATATCAAGCTGAGCTTCGCCATTGTCACTTATCCACAAGGAAACAGACAAACAGAAGACTCTAACAAAGTCATATTTGCAAATATAAATAAAAATTTGGAAGATAAAAAGGGTGCCTGGTTGGAAGAGTTTCCTAAGGTACTTTGGGCCTACACTCTAGCCATACCTCTAGTGCTGGCCATATTTGTGTGGAATACCACCTCCCTTAAGGTCGCTATCCTTCCCTAAGATGCCTCACACTAACAAATGGTACCACGTAGGACATGGTATGAGTGCAATGGAAAGATTTACGCACCATCACCATTCCTCTCGGCTCAGCCTCAACACCTAGCCCCACGTACCACACCTTGCTTACATCCAGGGCTAGGCCATAACCTCTCGCAAATGATAGACCATCAGCCAAGTGATGGTTTTATAGGGAAAATGATAGGCCATAGCCTCTTTAACATGGTCACAGAGACACTTACGTTCTTGGACTACTGCGACAGGTCCTGTGCTTGCTCCGCTCGTTTTCTATCAAAGTTCGCCAGAACACGAGGCTATGGACTCCTCTAAGTTTGCAATGGACAATTTGTAGTTTAACACATTTTTGTAATTTAGAAAAATGCTTCATAATTACTATTGCATGATAAACTATCATTTGCCAATTTACTTTCATTATATAAAATTACATATAAACTTCCTAACATTCTATTTGGACATTAACACATTAATAGCCGTAATAAATGCACATCAACACTATACTCTGCCAACATGCTAGTCGAACATGGCATCAGTCCCACTCAATACGTCGAAGGTATTCCGCCATAGCACTCTCCAACTTCAGATTTCCTAACCCATAGTGCTCACACGATATATAGTAAGGGATTCCCCTGTTTACGAGCTCTGACAACGCCCAAGTGGAATATAACCACCCTGCCCCCAAAAAATATGCCTCAAAAAGGGAACTTTTATCCAATCTCGGTGCTCACCTATAAAACAAGCACCATCAAAGACTGCACTTTATTGCAAATAAAAATAGACTATTAACTTCACAAACATCACTTAATTGGGCAACCTTCTATCATAACATGACCAATGCACCCTATGAACTAAAAATTTCAAACTATACGCGATTAATGAAAGGATAAAACATTGGCACGAATGCAACTAATCATAGACAACCATTAATATTGTAAAAATACAATTTACAATGCGAAAATGTCACCCAATTGTCTAATAAAGAGTTACTAAAAAAATTAGTATTTGTGCTCTCTACATAATGTTTTTTAAGGCACCTTGCTCACTCGTCTCTGGCACAATCACTTCTGCAACAGAGGCGATCTCCAGCACCACTTGGCTGCATTGATGAAGTCATCGCTTCTACGATATCCTCCTCTTCAACAGGATCGTCGTTCGCTAGATACAGCGACCCCAACACGTTCCTTTTCTGTTTTAGCTTGTCCAAATGGTCTTGTGGATACTCTATCTTTAAATCTCCAAGCTGGTTGAGATAAGCCTCCACATCATACTCTCTAATCTTGATGCCGACACTTGCACAATACTTTTTCAGCTTGGCCCATTTATTCTCAGGAGTTTGCTTTGTGTTACGCAGTGCTATATCCAAATACTTGGCCATATCCACCTCGGCTATTCTAGCAAACTTACGCTATGTAATATCCCGATCCTTGATATGCAACCTGGTTGCGTCTATTTTCATGTCCTTTGATTCCCGTGCACAATAAATAAAGTGTTATCACAATACTAACAACGCATGGTAATTGGACAATATCATAACACATACTATATATATAACATGAGCAACACTTCGAATTATTTATGTCGATTACCTTGCTTAACTCCTCCATGCGTCCTTCACTCTCCTCTGTTGTTTTCTTGATATTACTCAATAATAACTCTGCGTCCAAATTTTTCTTTCGCAAGTCATTCACACAATGTTCCAACCCCTCTACCTTCTTATTCAAATCCTTATTTCTCACCTTCACTCTTCCTTTTCCATCTGTGCATTCACAACATCATCATACATCCCATTAACCTCCTAGATCAATTTATCCACCTGTTCTTCATGCTTCTGACACAACTATTGTTTCTCCATCCATTTATTCATCATAGTCACTAGATCTCTCTTTAGCCTATCCCACTCTAGTTCAAGCTCAAAAGATGACATCAATTTTTCTTCCATTGCAGTCGATCTCACTTTTTCTTCCGACAACTCAGTTTTCTACTTCTTTATGGTCTCTGATAGAACACCACACCTCTCCTTAGCTTTCTTCCTCTCTCCACACTCTCTCTCCATAGCAGCCGACTGCTCCACCAACTTCGTATTGTTTGCCATCGCCACTACATAATCTTGCCTGGCCGGAGACACACACACATAGCTCCGCCACGGGTAGCAAACAATTTACACAAAATATCAAACTTCACAACCTTATATCAACACCTGCCAATATAAATAGAAACATAACTCACCATCCAAATATGGTCTGATGCATGTTGTAGCAAATCTCCATGTTCATCTAGCGCCCTGAATGCCTCAATAGGTAAGTGTGGTCGCTAATGTGCATCATCTCTTCCAATAATTCAATCGAAGAGGCTACCCTGTCTCAATTGCCTCTACCCTTACTGGTGCATTTATAGGCCACACTAATGTCTCACTACTTACTATTACATCTATGCCAACAACTCCTGCCATAGATGCAACAGGGGCAGCCAGTACCCCACCCACTGACGAGGCTACAACTATGCTATTAGACACAATCGCAGTAAGCCTCAGGTCAGGAAAATGTGGGACAAGAGAAAAGCCAAGCTAATCCAAAAATGTGTTTGGAGAAATAAAACCTGACATAAACGAATCAGACAAGCCCTCAAACTGGGAAAAAGGCTATTGAGACAAGGACATTCTCTCTTCTAAAATTGTCCCTGTCTTATGTACGACAACCTGCTTTTCTTGATCTCAGAACTCGGATTCTGTGGGAGAAATGGTAGCGAACAAAGAACATGAGTGGAGGATGAGATGTTTGACCTAGATTGGTCAACTATAGCCTAGGCAGGTTCTGATCATTGGGGAGCATCACTAGGTATAGCGTCAAAACCACTACTCGAGTTCGACTCAGGTACTAAAGTCTTGTAGCACAGTGGCAATGGTTCGACTCACATTGATCAGGCCAAAGGCGCTACTCGAAGTGCTATCACCATCGCCAAAGCCATTGCCTAAGAAATGCCTCTTGCGTGAAGCAGAAGCATAGTGTTTCCCTCCTGAACCTTGTAGAGTAACCTGATGCGGGTCCATACACGTGGTAGCTATGGAGGCAATAAGCTTCGTTCCACTTGAACTATAAGTTGTGTCAGATGACGTAATTGTGGTAGGTATACCCTCTGAGGTAATTACACTGAGGGCCACCTCTGCTAACACTTTAGTATTCAGGGGCATGACCTTAGATGACGTATCATTCGAAGGCACAACATTTGTTGCAGACTCGCTTCGGGAGCTAGCCTTAGACGATTTTTTAACTCTAGGGGCGTCCTTTCGTGAGGACCCCTGGGAAAATGAGGATGTAATAGGCTTTGTCTGTTTAACAAAAGATGCTTGGTCCGTCACCCCAGCATGAGGCAACACGGTTTTTCCAATCAATGCCTTTGGGGGATTCAGAACTGAGGTTCTGGCCAGAGTCTTTGATGGATCAGAAGCATAAGCTTTGGACATCTTAAACTTGACCTCCAATGCTTCACCATCATTCGAATCATTGTCAGAAGAGTCTTCACGAAGCTTTTGCTTCCTTTGACCCTCTTCAGGCAGTGGTACTTCACTACACCAATAACCCCTTTTTATAATACATGAATATAACACTAATGAAAAAGTATTATAATAGTGTTAAAAATATGGGCGGCAAACACACACACTAAAAAAAGGGCACTAATTTATTTATGGGAAATAGACTTTTATTTTGCCTTTTTTTTTTGACAGGTCTCACTTTACAAGAACTCAACCTCTCTCTCACCTCATCTCGTTAACTCATCTGGGCTCATATTTTCTTCAATTTCTATCGATCCCCTACCGATCCTGATTTCCCCAGCCCCCAAAAATTTTACACGGTCCCAGTTGAAAAAAAAAAAGAAAAAAACCCACACACGGTCCCGATTCCCCTCTCTCTCTCTTCGTTTCTCTGTACATCTCTCTCTCGTTTTACCCCGGCTCGCCACTTTCATTTATTTTTCTCTCACTATTCCCCGACTTCTCACTCACTCTTCTCTTCGTCAAATAGCTTCTTCAACAATCACTTAACTGGGTATTACCCAAAACACTGCTTCTACTTCTCCTATTTCTTCTTTCTCGAAAAAATTTCACTCAGAAACCCTTAAACCCCTAAATTCTCTCTCCCTCCGCACAACCCACTTCGTCGTTTCTATACCCTTCATCATCATCATCATCGCTATCAGGTATACTTTTTGTTTTTCATTTTTTTATATAATATGTTTGTATGTATGTACAGATATGTACTACTGCAAAGACCCATATCTTGATATTCTACAAGTACACAAATGACCACGGTAGAAGAAACTAAATTTAAATATAGCTGGCTTGAATAAGTGAGAGGAGTAGGGCTAGATCATTCACATTCATATTAGCCTTGGATTCTACATATATTAGTAGTTTCTTTTAGGATCATTTCTGAACAATATGTTGCATTTCTCTGTTATGGTTAAGTGTTATGCTTAAATAATTTACTTGTTTGTGAGATCTTCATTCTTTTGGCCACCAGTGAGTTTCATAGATTCTTTTATATTGCGCCAAATTCTTTTTGAGCATGTTCATTTTCAGGCCAGAATAGACAAGTATTGTTTGGATCAACCTAAAATAAATGTTAATTGCTAACTAATACATCTTCTTGTTGGTTTTGCTGGATTTTCATGTTTTGACTTGGCAAGATCTTTGAATTTCTCCATGCACCCTTGCAAGTTGAAGAATGGATAATATAAAGTATTGGTTGATTTTTCAGATAACTAGTTAACTTTGAGACAATCAATTAGTTAAGTTGAGGCAACCCATAACAGTTTATGTTTTCTTGAATGAGTAACAAGCTTAAAGTACTAAACAATATTTCTGACTTAGTCTTGAGGAAGGATCTTATGGCAGTGTAAGTAACATCTCATTCAATGGAAGTCTTAAAGGCAGTGCTAATATAACAATAAAACTTTTTTCTATAAGCCCTGCTAATTTAAAATTGTATTTGTCCTCTCTTTGGTAAGGTTTCCTATGCAATTGTTTGGAGGCATTGATGTATTCCAATTACTTGGCTTGGTGTATTTTGAGATATAGGATTCGTTGGCTTGGTGGCTGTGTGATTTGGGATTTATAAATAAGACCAGTTCTAGGATCCAACCTTCTTTTTTTCATATGCAAAGAAACTACAGAATATGATTTAATGAAACTATGAGTGATTCTAGTTTTTGTGTACTCAAATTACTACTGCCTTTTGTTATTATTATTGTTAGATGATCAAATATAATATATATTTATAATTATATAACTCATTGGAGTGTATATATCATGAATTTTTTAACTGCCCATTTTTTTAGCTTCTTCATTTTCTTTTCGAGAAGAACTTGAAAAACTAACTATGTTTTTTTATCTTACCTTTATACATAAGGCTTAATAAGTAGACCACTTTGGCCATATTGTTATTTACTTATGATCTAATGACTTGTCATGCACATCTTTTTCATAGTTGTTAAGTTAATGACTTGGTTAGTGTATATGCATAAATATATACATTGGCAACCGAAATTTGCCTAAGCAGTAAAACAATGATAACTTAACAATGGAACATTGGCCGCTATATATATAGTTAAGGTTGACTTGGTCTTAGGTGTAAACAGGTATAGTTATAAGTTTAGACTATTAATTTCTGTTTGTTTCATCTTGACTGTGAGCAGGGCTTTGTAGAAGGGTCATTTGGTTTCATTTTCTGAAATTTTTCATGCACAGAATGTGTTTGAGAAAATACCTTATAGAACTAAAATTATGTTAATAGTTTTTTTTTGCTGATCTAACTTCTATACTATTCTGTTATAGAAGGGTCATTTGGTTTCATTTTCTGAAATTTTTACTTCAATTTTTCATGCACAGAATGTGTTTGAGAAAATACCTTATAGAACTAAAATTATGTTGATAGTTTTTTTTTGCTGATCTAACTTCTATACTATTCTGTTATATCAAGTTATTTCTTTGGGAATTTTTCTTTGGTCTCAATTGTTGTGTAAAATAATGGAGGTGTAGTTACAAACGTATCATATTTGTACACACTTCTCTTTGATTCACAATGCTATCTCCACAAAGAAAAGAAAAAAATGCTTTTGTTGGATGGTTTTTATGTATTTTAAAGTGTTGGTGAGAAACTTATTGATTGTGGAAGGTACGAAATATTATTTTCTGTTTTTTAAATTGAAGTGCATAATTTCTTCACTTAACCATGCTTATTTCTTCTAAAATCAATGTAGTGAGTATGTACAAATGCTCATTTCATATTTTAAAACAGAGTAGGCATAGCCAAATGTATATGAGGTGTTCAAGGAAATGTCTGACTGTACAACATAATTGTGTTAATATTTTTTTTTTTACGAATTGATTTTAAGATATTTTATTGTTGATGTTTTGGATGTGCTGGCATGATTTGTTAGTATTACTGTATTGGGTTTTTCAATGGCATTTAAATCTTGGGAGGATCATAGAAAACAGCTTGAATTGGAGAAGGCTCGTAAAACTGGGCTTGCACCAACAGAGGTTGATGAAGATGGCAAAGAGAATAACTTTCATATTCCTTTATATGTCATTTTTGAGAACCGGTAAGCTTTAAATATCTGAGATTGCTAAATTATTTTTGTGAGAGTCTAATGTCTAAACTGTATATTTATGCAGCATTGTTCCTTTCTAACTTATTGATAGATGTTGAAACTTGAGAGGAAATTGAAATTGGATCCAAATTATACTAAGTCTTGGTATGACAGAGGTGTCCAAATATTTAAATCAGAAAAATATATAGAAAATGAGCTTGCGAGAAGTAATTGGAACTTAGTTAGTGAGTGGCATCAATTATAAGTTGACAAGTACTCACTTTTAAATATTATTACAAAAAAATTAATTGAAATAATGTCACTGGAGGTACAATAGATTGTTGCATGAATAGCTTTTTGGTTGATTGAATAAACATAATTATATTGGTTCTTCATGACAAAAGCATATATCATTGATGAGGATACATATGGAGAATTATGGTGATTTCATTACTAGAACAATAAGTATTGGTGGAACAATAAATATTGGTGGCTTCCACCCTATATATATTCTATATGTAGTTATTTAGTACTTGATGTCACATGATGCTGATATGCAAGAGGGGTTTCTGGTTCAGATTGGTATAATTTAATCACTACAACAAATTTGATATACAATGACTCCCTACAATGTCTTACACCATTGATGTAAGACATTAAAACTTATCAGGGGTTTTAAATGTCTAATGGTGTAAGACATTGAAAGTTTTTATTAATGACTACAATTGGAAGACATTAAAAATGGTGGAAGACGTTGGAAATAGGTTGAGAAGTGGCCAGGGGGACATCTAATGTCTCCCACTGGGAGACGTGGGACACGTGGCACGTCTCCCACTGGGAGACATTGAATGTATAGAGGGGTACATCCAACGTCTCCCACTGGGAGACATGGGACACGTGGCACGTCTCCCAGTGGGAGACGTTGGTTGTACCCCTCTATACATTCAATGTCTCCCAGTGGGAGACGTGCCACGTGTCCCACGTCTCCCAGTGGGAGACGTTGGATGTCCCCCTGGCCATTTAATGAATTTTGGGTATTCTTCTTCCTCATAACACCAAACAGAGAGAGCACACCAAACAGAGAGCACGAAAGGGGCTGCGATTTTAGGGTTTTCAAGGTTAGTTTTTTTTAATTTTTATGAATTTTAGTTAATTATTTTGATAAAAAATCATAGGTTTAGCATTAGGATGAGTAATATACATGATTTTGTGTTAGTTTTACATTTTTATGCATTTTTTTCTATACATTGTTAGATTTAATTGTTTTTCCATGGAGGTTTTTTATAGATTTAAGATTTCATAGTTTTTTTTTAATTTAACCTATCACATTGTATATATTTCATTATAATATATATGTTCATGATTTTTTTTAATTTTTATCATTATTTATTTCGAAATTTAGATGTATTTTTGTATGTATATTTAAACTTCTTCTTTTTTTTAAATTCTAACTATTTTGTTATATATATATAGTTATTATGTTAAAATAAATTTATTAAATAATTTTAAAAATATAAATATATGAACAAATTTATGTTTTTGTTAATTATTGAGATTTTAGGTTATGAAATTTTTTATTGATTTTTTGTTTAGGTTATAATTAGTGGCTCATTGGAGTTTTTTTTATTTGTTTACCAATCAATTACTTATTAGGAATTTAGTGATATTTGTTTAGTAATGTTTAACATATTAATTAATTTAATTTCGTAGGTTGTGATTTTGGTGGTGAGATTTTAGAGAGTACTTTGCATCAAAACTTCTATATCTATTAATCACACATTTGAGGTAATTAAGTTTCTAAAATTATAATAATAAGTTATATATTGCTAGATATTTAGTGATATTTTATTTATTATTTATTAATTTATTTATATTGGTTTGTGGATTTAATAGCGAATTCGATTACTGCTTGAAGTAATTTTGCTAGCTTTTGAATTATTAATTGCAAGAGGTAAATATATATTCTCTTAATTCTACTTTTAATATTATTAAACAAATGTTAGAAGAGTTTGAATATCTTAAATATTCATCCATAGTGAAGTAGGTTCTGAGATTAAAATTGTGTGCTGCGGTGATAACGGAAGGTTGAGAACTTGTGTGTATTAGTGAAGTAGGTTCCAAGAAATTTGACTGTGTGATGCGGAGCTATAAGGAAGAAACTTATTGTATGTTGTTTGAATTGTTTGTTTTGCTATTCACATGTAGATGGTTAGGTCACTATTATAGGGGAAATGCTGACCGATTTTATCTAGGATAATAAACAATTAATTTTATATAGGCATTCTATAAGGAAGAAACTTATTGTATGTTGTTTGAATTGTTTGTTTTGCTATTCACATGCAGATGGTTAGGTCACTATTATAGGGGAAATGCTATCCGATATTATTTAGGATAATAAACGATTAGTTGAGAACGGGCATTACTTGATTGAACATGCGAGTCCCGGGCATTACTTGAGAACGGTATTATTAATTAAAATTTACAAATTATTTTTGAAACTATAAATGTAATCAAATAATTAATTAATATATTTCTTGCAGCTAGCAAGCACATCATATACAGAGGCACAAATTGATGAGTTGCGACAAGAATGGGCGACATATATGTTGCCGATAATCCAAAGTTACCGACCTCGTTGATAGGTTTTTTTTTAATTTTTTAACTCTTTCTTCATACACAATGCAATATTTGTTCATTTTGAATATTTCTAACAAATATTGTATTTCTTGTATATATCTAACAAATATATTTTTTTCTTTCAATTTAAATTAATATTATTTATATTTAATTAATTTAAATTTAGATTAAAATAATTTCAATTTAAATTAATATTATTTCAATTTAGATTAAAATAATTTCAATTTAAATTAAAATAATTTCAATTTAAATTAAAATAATTTCAATTTAAATTAAAATAATTTCAATTTAAATTAATATTATTTCAATTTAATTAATTATTAAATCAAATTAAAATAATATTAATTATAAATTTATTTAATTTATTTTTTTTAAATGTGGGAGACTTTCAATGTCTCCCATTGGGAGACGTGGGAAGTGACTCACCTCTCCCAATGGGAGACGTGGGATGTCTCCTAGGGACTTCCCACGTCTCCCATTGGGAGAGGTGAGTCACTTCCCACGTCTCCCAATGGGAGAGGTGGAAAGTCAACGTTTGACTTTCCACCTCCCCCAGTGGTAGACGTGGGATATATACCTACAATGACCCTAGCAACAACGTCTCACTAAGTGGGAGACATTGTAGACTTACAATGTCTCCCAATTAAAGTCATAAAACATTTATTTTGTTGTAGTGAATTAAGTTGTTTATTGACTTTTAATATTAATATCAGTGCCTATTAGTTATTAAGCATCTAGGCTACAAATTGATGCTAGTAGTAGTGACTAGTAATTATTTATTTTTAATACCAATATTAGTGCCTAGTTTTGTAGATTAAATATCTAATAATTAAACACACTTTTATTCTTATTTTGCTAACTACTTTAAACTACATTGGTATTAAGTTGTTATTAGTATTAAGTTGCTGAAATAATGTTTATTTTAGTAGCTGAATTTAAGATAGAATGAGCGGGAATGATGGTGATTTTGAAAATGATGATTGTTTTGGACATTTGAGTTGGAATATGTTTCTTTATGTTAAGTTTGTACCATTAATGAATATAGTTTATGATTTTAAAACTCGTAACAAGTAATTTCATGAATTTTATGGTTTTATTTTATCATTTAATTTTAATTTTGTATTAATCTTTTAGGTATTGATTATATTTCTTTGGTTGTGGATCGAATTGGCAAGGAGCAAATTTAATTAACTTGATTATTAATAGCAAGAGGTACGGAAGTATGTTCTTTTAACTCTTTTATTAATATCATACAAATGTTAGAGGAGTTTGAATATCTTAAATATTCATCCATAGAGAAGTAGGTTCTGAGATTAAAATTGTGTACTGCGGTGATAATAGAATGTTGAAAATTTGTGTGTCTTAGAGAAGTAGGTTCTGGAAAATTTGTTTGTGTGTTGCGGTGATATACGGATGAAAACTTATTGTGTGTTGTTTGAATTTTTTTACTTGGTACTGATAGATGGTTAGGTATGCTTTTAATTTTACTTAGTGGTTGGCATATTAATTTTATTTTTGTTAATAATCAATTGTTGACATATAAAGCTAAAAGTATTAGTAGACTATTCCGATAAGAATGATTACTTTAATAAATTTAGAAGCGTTTTATTACTTCTAAGCTAGACAAAAGCTAAACAAATTTATCAATAAGAACTATATTACTTTTAAGCTAGACAAAAGCTCAATGATTGAACAAAACACAAGAAGATCCAAAAGAACATTGCAGACCTTAGTAAATGGTAAAAAAAAGATAGTTGCAACAAAGAACTAAACCAAGTATTGCACCTTTAAAAAAACACTAATACAATTAATGAAACACTAATACAAGTATTGCAACAAAAGAACTATGCATTTGAAGACTTTGAAAATGCTACACATATACAATTAATGAAATGCCTTCGTGAAATCGAATTCCATAATCTAATTAGTATTTGTAAACTCTATAAATTAGAAAACTATATTAAAACTCATAAGCCCTGTACCCAAACAGAAATAGAGATTACTGGACTCATTCATCACACTATAAATATATCAATTAGTCTTATAGTATTTCAAGGGAACAAATTGAAAAGCCTAATCAAGTATGCGAATTTTAGAAGAAGCTTAACATTGAAGAATACTGCAAAGTAAGAGCATATTGGCATCATTGTGATGTTAGTAAAGTAATATGTGTGTGTGTGTGTTAATATATATCTATGACTTTCAGCAAATTCAATCATACTTTAATGGGAAAACTTTATTTTTTTTGTCTTGTTTTGGCTAATCAATGGCCAAACCATGTTTGTCTTCTATCACAAGTTCTTTTGAACATGCTTAAAAAGCTTGGCCTTTTTTCTCTCCTTTGAATATGATTTTACAACAAAAGCCATCCATGCACATAAAACAAAATACATTAGTTGAATTTAATCAGTATTCATACTAGGGAGACTAAAATAGTAGTAAGACAATGGTAAAAAGGTCTAAATGAATACCACATTTATTGATGTATGACTTAGACATAAAAAAGGCTAGTGACTATTGAAAGCACATAGATATTATAATTTCGTCATTTTATAGTTTTCTTACTTTTTTAAGACTTGATAGAAGAAAGAGTAAGACATTTGACTGACCCAAAAGCTAGTAAAAACTGTGTTAAATGCGTTAATAGTGGATTTACACGCTTTCATGAAGGGACAAGAACAAACTTAAAGCTCATGTTTATTTATCAATTTGTGCCTTCTCAAAGAATCATTCTTCATAATAAAGTAAGCTATGTTCAAACACAATTCAATAGTCTATTAATAAACAGGTAAATACCGGACAAACAAAATTTTCGTGCAACAAATCATACAGGAACATACCTAAGGCTCTTGTTTTTCTTATAATCATACATTACTAGATTGATTAAATGTGTATTGATCATATCGTGGAACTGAATTTATGAGTAAACCAAAATTGTACATAGAATCATAAACTTAGTTGATGATTGAACTATAACTTAAACACAATAAAACCAAACTTAACACAATTATACAACAGATCACACTGTGGTATAATAGGATCAACATAATAGATTTTATAAACTCTACAGAAATGTCACTACAACTTGCCAGAGGAAACTTTAAGAACACACACATTTTAATATTTTAGAAAAAAATCTGTTTAACTGAAACCAACATTTTGATATTTCAGAAGAAAATTTGTTTCTATGGCAGCAAAAAAAAATGCTTATCAGCAAACTAGAATGGTGGTTTGAGAAGAAGTTACAAGTAAAACAAGAGAGTGAAAGAGGTATTAACAATAAAGACAACTTTTTCATTCATGAGGAATATAGTTTGAGAAAGTTAAAAGACTTCTTAAGAACATGAAATTGAGACTAGGATTCAAATTCATAGCCACACCAATCAATGGATAAAATTCTACGTTCTCAACTTTTTTAAGACCCAGCATAAAAAAAAAAAAGAAAACACATGATATAAGAGACAAAGATTCTATAATAAAATCAAAACATAAAATTTTGGGGTATTTATTGATCACCTGAGTGACAGAGTTATTGAGCTACTGCAGAAGCAATCAATAAATAGGATGCTTATGATGAATACGAAAAATTTCCTTTTCATGATAAAGAAAATCGAGAACAATTAACTCAAATCACCAATATATTGTTCTTCTCCATAGACAGAAAAGTATTGCTCATCCTCATCAGCTACTAGCCAAAAAAAATCTTATATGCAGCCAATATTACATGTGATAATTCTGTACTAAAACACCACCTTCAGACTTGCAATTTAATGGAGTTCAATAGATACCAAAATGACCAAAAATACCAAAATAACAATCTGTAATGAAATATAATTTCTGTTCTATTCATCAGAATTAGCTTTTGAATTCAAGTGCAAAGGAAGACTTGCTGGTTCCATCTCTAATCGAAAAAACGAGAATGTGACAGAAGTTGCCATACCTCATTAACTTTTGGGGTTGACCATTCCGAAAACACAAAACAAAAAAGTGCAATAAATCAGTCAGCTAAATGGACAAATATACTAGCAAACTAAACCACCTGTACAAAAATAACAACTTTTACCATAAAAAAACCCTTAATAAAGAAAATGGTTCAGTTTTTCCCCTCAACAAAAAGGTCTCTTCATACAGCCCTATCAAGAAAGTGATGCTGACTCAAGTCCAAAGGTCTAGACCTTGTCAAAAGTAATATTATATTTAATTAACTCCTATGATGAGCCACCAATTATATATAATATCATTCATTATTTATTTTTATTACACAGATTATCCTAAATCTCAAGTTCTTCCTAAAAGAATTATAGAGCAATAAAATTATTACATATTAAGAAATTGTCAACTGTAACATCTTAGCCACACCAATCAATGGTTAAAATTCTACGTTGTCAACTTTTTTAAGAGCCAGCATAAAAGAAAAAAAAAACACATGATATAAGAGACAGAGACGCTATAATAAAATCGAAACATAAAATTTTGGTGTATTTATTGATCACCTGAGTAACAGAGTTATTGAGCTATTGCAGAAGCAATCAATAAATTGGATGCTTATGATGAATACGAAAAACTTCCTTTTCATAATAAAGAAAATCAATAACAATTAACTTAAATCACCAATATATTGTTCTTCTTCATAGGCAGAAAAGTACTGCTCATCCTCATCAGCTACTAGCCAAAAAAAATCTTATATGCAGCCAATATTACATGTGATAATTCTGTACTAAAACACCTCCTTCAGACATGCAATTTAATGGAGTTACATAGAAACCAAAATGACCAAAAATACCAAAAATATCATCAGAATTAGCTTTTGAATTCAAGTGCAAAGGAAGACTTGCTGGTTCCATCTCTAATCGAAAAAATGAGAATGTGACAAAAGTTGCCATACCTCATTAACTTTTGGGGTTGACCATTCCGAAAACACAAAACAAAAAAGTGCAATAAATCAGTCAGCTAAATGGACAAATATACTAGCAAACTAAACCACCTGTACAAAAATAACAACTTTTACCATTTAAAAACCCTTAATAAAGAAAATGGTTTAGTTTTTCCCCAAAACAAAAAGGTCTCTTCATACAGCCCTGTCAAGAATGTGATGCTGACTCAAGTCCAAAGGTCTAGACCTTGTCAAAAGTAATATTATATTTAATTAACTCCTATGATGAGCCACCAATTATATATAATATCATTCATTATTTATTTTTATTACACTGATTATCCTAAATCTCAAGTTCTTCCTGCAAGAATTATAGAGAAATAAAATTATTACATATTAAACAATGTCAACTGTAACTTCTTAGCCACACCAATCAATGGTTAAAATTCTATGTTCTCAGCGTTTCTAAGAGCCAGCATAAAAAGAGAAAACACATGATATAAGAGACAGAGACGCTATAATAAAATCAAAACATAAAACTTTGGTGTATTAATTGACCACCTGAGTAACAGAGTTATTGAGCTACTGCAGAAGCAATCAATAAATAGGATGCTTCTGATGAATACGAAAAACTTCCTTTTCATGATAAAGAAAATCAAGAACAATTAACTCAACTCACCAATATATTGTTCTTCTTCATAGGCAGAAAAGTACTTCTCATCCTCATCAGCTACTAGCCAAAAAAAATCTTATATGCAACCAATATTACATTTGATAATTCTGTACTAAAACACCACCTTCAGACTTGGAATTTAATGGAGTTACATAGCAACCAAAATGACCAAAAATACCAAAATAACAATGTGTAATGAAATATAATTTATGTTCTCTTCATCAGAATTATCTTTTGAATTCAAATGCAAAGGAAGACTTGCTGGTTCCATCTCTAATCGAAAAAACGAGAATGTGACAGAAGTTGCCATACCTCATTAACTTTTGGGTTGACCATTCCGAAAACACAAAACAAAAAAGTGCAATAAATCAATCAGCTAAATGGACAAATATACTAGCAAACTAAACCACCTGTACAAAAATAACAACTTTTACCATAAAAAAAACCCTTAATAAAGAAAATGGTTCAACTTTTCCCCTAAACAAAAAGGTCTCTTCATACAGCCCTGTCAAGAAAGTGATGCTGACTCAAGTCCAAAGGTCTAGACCTTGTCAAAAGTAATATTATATTTAATTAACTCCTATGATGAGCCACCAATTATATATAATATCATTCATTATTTATTTTTATTACACTGATTATCCTAAATCTCAAGTTCTTCCTGCAAGAATTATAGAGCAATAAAATTATTACATATTAAAACAATGTCTACTTTAATTTCTTAGCCACACCAATCAATGGTTAAAATTCTGTGTTCTCAGCTTTTCTAAGAGCCAGCATAAAAAAAGAAAACACATGATATAAGAGACAGAGACGCTACAATAAAATCAAAACATAAAATTTTGGTGTATTTATTGATCACCTGAGTAACAGAGTTATTGAGCTACTGCAGAAGCAATCAATAAATTGGATGCTTATGATGAATACGAAAAACTTCCTTTTCATGATAAAGAAAATCAAGAACAATTAAATCAAATCACCAATATATTGTTCTTCTTCATAGGCAGAAAAGTACTGCTCATCCTCATCAGCTACTAGCCAAAAAAAATCTTGTATGCAGCCAATATTACATGTGATAATTTTGTACTAAAACACGACCTTCAGACTTGCAATTTAATGGAGTTCAATAGATCCCAAAATGACCAAAAATACCAAAATAACAATCTGTACTGAAATATAATTTCTATTCTATTCATCAGAATTAGCTTTTGAATTCAAGTGCAAAGGAAGACTTGCTGGTTCCATCTCTAATCGAAAAAACGAGAATGTGACAGAAGTTACCATACCTCATTAACTTTTGGGTTGACCATTCCGAAAAAACAAAACAAAAAAGTGCAATAAATCAGTCAGCTAAATGGACAAATATACTAGCAAACTAAACCACCCGTACAAAAATAACAACTTTTACCATAAAAAAACCCTTAATAAAGAAAATGGTTCAGTTTTTCCCCTAAACAGAAAGGTCTCTTCATACAGCCGTGTCAAGAAAGTGATGCTGACTCAAGTCCAAAGATCTAGACCTTGTCAAAAGTAATATTATATTTAATTAACTACTATGATGAGCCACCAATTATATATAATATCATTCATTATGTATTTTTATTACACTGATTATCCTAAATCTCAAGTTCTTCCTGCAAGAATTATAGAGCAATAAAATTATTACATATTAAAACAATGTCAACTGTAACTTTTTAGCCACACCAATCAATGGTTAAAATTCTATGTCCTCAGCGTTTCTAAGAGCCAGCATAAAAAAAGAAAACACATGATATAAGAGACAGAGATGCTATAATAAAATCAAAACATAAAATTTTGGTGTATTTATTGACCACCTGAGTAACAGAGTTATTGAGCTACTGCAGAAGCAATCAATAAATAGGATGCTTATGATGAATACGAAAAACTTCCTTTTCATGATAAAGAAAATCAAGAACAATTAACTCAAATCACCAATATATTGTTCTTCTTCATAGGCAGAAAAGTACTGCTCATCCTCATCAGCTACTAGCCAAAAAAAATTTTATATGCAGCCAATATTACATTTGATAATTCTGTACTAAAGCACCACCTTCAGACTTGGAATTTAATGGAGTTACATAGCAACCAAAATGACCAAAAATACCAAAATAACAATGTGTAGTGAAATATAATTTATGTTCTCTTCATCAGAATTATCTTTTGAATTCAAGTGCAAAGGAAGACTTGCTGGTTCCATCTCTAATCGAAAAAACGAGACTGTGACAGAAGTTTCCATACCTCATTAACTTTTGGGGTAGACCATTCCGAATACACAAAACAAAAAAGTGCAATAAATCAGTCAGCTAAATGGACAAATATACTAGCAAACTAAACCACCTGTACAAAAATAACAACTTTTACCATAAAAAAACCCTTAATAAAGAAAATGGTTCAGTTTTTCCCCTAAACAAAAAGGTCTCTTCATACAGCCCTGTCAAGAAAGTGATGCTGACTCAAGTCCAAAGGTCTAGACCTTGTCAAAAGTAATATTATATTTAATTAACTCCTATGATGAGCCACCAATTATATATAATATCATTCATTATTTATTTTTATTACACTAATTATCCTAAATCTCAAGTTCTTCCTAAAAGAAT
Organism: Humulus lupulus; assembly: GCF_963169125.1. Classification (NCBI taxonomy): domain Eukaryota; kingdom Viridiplantae; phylum Streptophyta; class Magnoliopsida; order Rosales; family Cannabaceae; genus Humulus; species Humulus lupulus. The sequence continues at coordinate 74,863,081 of NC_084793.1, forward strand.
TATAGAGCAATAAAATTATTACATATTAAAACAATGTCAACTTTAATTTCTTAGCCACATCAATCAATGGTTAAAATTCTGTGTTCTCAGCTTTTCTAAGAGCCAGCATAAAAAAAGAAAACACATGATATAAGAGACAGAGACGCTACAATAAAATAAAAACATAAAATTTTGGTGTATTTATTGATCACCTGAGTAACAGAGTTATTGAGCTACTGCAGAAGCAATCAATAAATTGGATGCTTATGATGAATACGAAAAACTTCCTTTTCATGATAAAGAAAATCAAGAACAATTAAATCAAATCACCAATATATTGTTCTTCTTCATAGGCAGAAAAGTACTGCTCATCCTCATCAGCTACTAGCCAAAAAAAATCTTGTATGCAGCCAATATTACATGTGATAATTCTGTACTAAAACACCACCTTCAGACTTGCAATTTAATGGAGTTCAATAGATTCCAAAATGACCAAAAATACCAAAATAACAATCTGTAATGAAATATAATTTCTATTCTATTCATCAGAATTAGCTTTTGAATTAAAGTGCAAAGGAAGACTTGCTGGTTCCATCTCTAATCGAAAAAACGAGAATGTGACAGAAGTTACCATACCTCATTAACTTTTGGGTTGACCATTCCGAAAAAACAAAACAAAAAAGTGCAATAAATCAGTCAGCTAAATGGACAAATATACTAGCAAACTAAACCACCCGTACAAAAATAACAACTTTTACCATAAAAAAACCCTTAATAAAGAAAATGGTTCAGTTTTTCCCCTAAACAAAAAGGTCTCTTCATACAGCCCTGTCAAGAAAGTGATGCTGACTCAAGTCCAAAGGTCTAGACCTTGTCAAAAGTAATATTATATTTAATTAACTCCTATGATGAGCCACCAATTATATATAATATCATTCATTATTTATTTTTATTACACTGATTATCCTAAATCTCAAGTTCTTCTTGCAAGAATTATAGAGCAATAAAATTATTACATATTAAAACAATGTCAACTGTAACTTCTTAGCCACACCAATCTATGGTTAAAATTCTGTGTTCTCAGCTTTTCTAAGAGCCAGCATAAAAAAAGAAAACACATGATATAAGAGACAGAGACGCTATAATAAAATCAAAACATAAACTTTTTTGTGTATTTATTGATCACCTGAGTAACAGAGTTATTGAGCTACTGCAGAAGCAATCAATAAATAGGATGCTTATGATGAATACGAAAATCTTCCTTTTCATGATAAAGAAAATCAAGAACAATTAACTCAAATCACCAATATATTGTTCTTCTTCATAGGCAGAAAAGTACTGCTCATCCTCATCAGCTACTAGCCAAAAAAAATCTTGTATGCAGCCAATATTACATGTGATAATTCTGTACTAAAACACCACCTTCAGACTTGGAATTTAATGGAGTTACATAGCAACCAAAATGACCAAAAATACCAAAATAACAATGTGTAATGAAATATAATTTATGTTCTCTTCATCAGAATTATCTTTTGAATTCAAGTGCAAAGGAAGACTTGCTGGTTCCATCTCTATTCGAAAAAACGAGAATGTGACAGAAGTTGCCATACCTCATTAACTTTTGGGTTGACCATTCCGAAAACACAAAACAAAAAAGTGCAATAAATCAGTCAGCTAAATGGACAAATATACTAGCAAACTAAACCACCTGTACAAAAATAACAACTTTTACCATAAAAAAAACCCTTAATAAAGAAAATGGTTCAGTTTTTCCCCTAAACAAAAAGGTCTCTTCATACAGCCCTGTCAAGAAATTGATGCTGACTCAAGTCCAAAGGTCTAGACCTTGTCAAAAGTAATATTATATTTAATTAACTCCTATGATGAGCCACCAATTATATATAATATCATTCATTATTTATTTTTATTACACTGATTATCCTAAATCTCAAGTTCTTCCTGCAAGAATTATAGAGCAATAAAATTATTACATATTAAAACAATGTCAACTGTAACATCTTAGCCACACCAATCTATGGTTAAAATTCTGTGTTCTCAGCTTTTCTAAGAGCCAGCATAAAAAAAGAAAACACATGATATAAGAGACAGAGACGCTATAATAAAATCAAAACATAAAAATTTTTGTGTATTTATTGATCACCTGAGTAACAGAGTTATTGAGCTACTGCAGAAGCAATCATTAAATAGGATGCTTATGATGAATACGAAAAACTTCCTTTTCATGATAAAGAAAATCAAGAACAATTAACTCAAATCACCAATATATTGTTCTTCTTCATAAGCAGAAAAGTACTGCTCATCCTCATCAGCTACTAGCCAAAAAAAATCTTGTATGCAGCCAATATTACATGTGACAATTCTGTACTAAAACACCACCTTCAGACTTGCAATTTAATGGAGTTCAATAGATTCCAAAATGACCAAAAATACCAAAATAACAATCTGTAATGAAATATAATCTCTGTTCTATTCATGAGAATTAGCTTTTGAATTCAAGTGCAAAGGAAGACTTGCTGGTTCCATCTCTAATCGAAAAAACGACAATGTGACAAAAGTTGCCATACCTCATTAACTTTTGGGGTAGACCATTCCGAATACACAAAACAAAAAAGTGCAATAAATCAGTCAGCTAAATGGACAAATATACTAGCAAACTAAACCACCTGTACAAAAATAACAACTTTTACCATAAAAAAACCCTTAATAAAGAAAATGGTTCAGTTTTTCCCCTAAACAAAAAGGTCTCTTCATACAGCCCTGTCAAGAAAGTGATCCTGACTCAAGTCCAAAGGTCTAGACCTTGTCAAAAGTAATATTATATTTAATTAACTCCTATGATGAGCCACCAATTATATATAATATCATTCATTATTTATTTTTATTACACTGATTATCCTAAATCTCAAGTTCTTCCTGCAAGAATTATAGAGCAATAAAATTATTACATATTAAAACAATGTCAACTTTAATTTCTTAGCCACACCAATCAATGGTTAAAATTCTGTGTTCTCAGCTTTTCTAAGAGCCAGCATAAAAAAAGAAAACACATGATATAAGAGACAGAGACGCTACAATAAAATCAAAACATAAAATTTTGGTGTATTTATTGATCTCCTGAGTAACAGAGTTATTGAGCTACTGCAGAAGCAATCAATAAATAGGATGCTTATGATGAATACGAAAAATTTCCTTTTCATGATAAAGAAAATCGAGAACAATTAACTCAATTCACCAATATATTGTTCTTCTTCATAGACTGAAAAGTATTGCTCATCCTCATCAGCTACTAGCCAAAAAAATTCTTGTATGCAGCCAATATTACATGTGATAATTCTGTACTAAAACACCACCTTCAGACTTGCAATTTAATGGAGTTCAATAGATACCAAAATGACCAAAAATACCAAAATAACAATCTGTAATGAAATATAATTTATGTTCTATTCATCAGAATTATCTTTTGAATTCAAGTGCAAAGGAAGACTTGCTGGTCCATCTTTAATCGAAAAATCGAGAATGTGCCAGAAGTTTTAGAGTCCAAGAACTTTACTTAGCTAAGATAGATAGTAGTATGATAGTATTTATAGCATTATCTTTGTTACTATGGATTTTTGGTTCAGACCGGGAATTATTTGGACACTCATAGTAGTACTTATAGATTTTCTAAGTTTAATCTATAGTTTAAGAATATTAAGTTAACCTAAGGTTTGATTAATGTGACTGATATTAAGGATTATATATTTTATACTATAAGGTTTAGATATCAAACAATAGGATTTTAAGCACATGTTTTGAATGGTAATTAAGGATTAAGTATTTTTGAGGATTAAATTAAATAAGGGTAAAGTTTGAATGTTATAGGGTCAGTCAGCAGCTTTGAGTACGTTGAGGGCTTAGTCAAGGCTGTTTACTCCATTCAAACTTAGCTAAAAATGTGTAAATTCGTGTTTAAATATTCAGCGTATGCCGATATATCGCAGCTATAGGGGGCGATATATCGCAGCACGTAGATACGGAAAACACGAATTGATGCACGGTCGCCTCGGGAACAAAGGTCCAGGCGATATATCGCCTATAGGGGGCGATATATCGCCTCCACCAGCATGTTTTCAAATACTTTTGAATTCTTTTCCTTTCAGCCATTCAAACTCCTTCAACAGTCCAGCATCTTCTGAACGAGTCTTCAGCCTCTGCTGAACGATTATTCAAATGATTTTCACCTAAAAAGCCATTATCTTTATTCAAGTAAAATCAAGATATTTTCATTCCCAAACTCTATATATAGGACCTAGTACCCAGCCATTATTCACCATTTGCTCTAAGTTCAGAAGCTGCTAGTGTTAAGTGAGTGTGAGAGTGTAAACACCTGGTTTGGGGAAAAACTATAAGCTTAAACATCATAAGCTTATCAAACACTTTGGGAAGTGAGTTCTATAGTATTTCGGTGGAGGTTAGAGTGATCTTGCAATCTTTGAGGTAAACCCAAAACTCTAGTTCCTTTCTGTATTTTATGTTATTTCCTTTCTCAAAACCTTCTACTCAGTTCCCTAACCTTATTCTTATTTTGGTTAGGGAATCCAAGCTCTTAAGCATATAAGTTGGTAAGTATGTTTTTATGGTTTAGTCTTTCCATCTCTTTCATTCCATCTCCTTTCTTTAGACTCACTCGTTCTTATGATTTTAGGAGTGTTCCAAAAGTCCCAACTCAGTCCATAATCCCGGTAACTTTGGTAAGGAAAATAGGCTAGAATCTATATGTTTATGTTTATGCTATTTTATGTGTTATGTTTTTCATATGTTATGAATATGTTATTGATGTGTATGTTGTAGGCTTGGGCATATGCCCTATTTGACTAACAAGACCCCAAAAAAGATTGTGGGCATAAGCCTATTTAGCTGGTAGGACCCCACTAATCTCATGGGCATAAGCTTGTTTAGTCTATGGGACCCCAAGTAATAATGGCCATTATAATAAGTGCATTATGTGTATTGATATGTCTTGACGTTATTATGAAATTATGTTTATGTTTATGACTATGTGTTAGATTTTTCCTTGCTGGGCATTAGGCTCATTCCTTTCTGTTTATGTGCAGGAAATAAGCTTTAGAGGTGGAAAGATTCGTGACGCTTGGAGGATGTGTATCGATGGTGAATGGAGTCAAGGGGCCGAGCGTTATTCGATTCGAGGATGTAGTCTCCTTTTAAATTTTTATGATTTTATGTGTATTTTCCGCAACAAATATGTAATGTCTTTCATTTTTAAATCATCTTTTGTTTTAAAACAATGGGATCCCATAATCCTTCTTAGTATTCTGTTTCTTTGTAAATAACTCTTATTTTGCAAGTTACTCAATAAATTATGGTATTTTCGCAAATGTAAGTTCTTTTAAGGATTTTATGTATAGTTTCGTTAATGGTCCAAATAGTCTAGATTAGTGGATCATTACAGAAGTTGCCATACCTCATCAACTTTTGGGGTTGACCATTTCGAAAACACAAAACAAAAAAGTGCAATAAATCAGTCAGCTAAATGGACAAATATACTAGTAAACTAAACCACCTGTACAAAAATAACAACTTTTACAATAAAAAAACCCTTAATAAAGAAAATGGTTCAGTTTTTCCCCTAAACAAAAAGGTCTCTTCATACAGCCCTGTCAAGAAAGTGATGCTGACTCAAGTCCAAAGGTCTAGACCTTGTCAAAAGTAATATTATATTTAATTAACTCCTATGATGAGCCACCAATTATATATAATATCATTCATTATTTATTTTTATTACACTGATTATCCTAAATCTCAAGTTCTTCCTGCAAGAATTATAGAGCAATAAAATTATTATATATTAAAACAATGTCTACTGTAACTTCTTAGCCACACCAATCAATGGTTAAAATTCTATGTTCTCAGCTTTTCTAAGAGCTAGCATAAATAAAGAAAACACAGGATATAAGAGACAGAGACGCTATAATAAAATCAAAACATAAAATTTTGGTGTATTTATTATTGATCACTTGAGTAACAGAGTTATTGAGCTACTGCAGAAGCAATCAATAAATAGGATGCTTATGATGAATACCAAAAATTTCCTTTTCATGATAAAGAAAATTGAGAACAATTAACTCAAATCACCTATATACTCAAAAAACAACCAATGTCTTATAATTTAGTGTTTGGTTTCTTTTTTTGCTTTGGTGTAGTTGTGAATTCATTATTTTGTATGTGGTGTCCTTTCTTGGATATAATTTCCATATCATTTTTCTTGAAGTAATTTGTGATGCTAGATAATAACAATAAAATGTTTCTTTGTTTATTTTGCAGATGTGACAAGCAAAGTAGAAAAGGATACTTAATTTTGAAGGCTTTGTGTTGGGCAGCTGTAGAACATTTTGTGTTGAAAGTAGTTACTTGTCACTATGTTGAATATTTAAGACTCCTTGAATACTTAAAGAACATTTTGTTGTTGATGACAGTGTTGAATGTTTTTAACTAATTTGTGGATTGCTAATGCAATGTTGAATGTTTTTACTTTTTGTTATTTGAAAATCAAGTTCATTTAAGGAAGCTAGTATATATTAGAAAGCTAATTTTAATTATATAAAAAAATTAAATATAATGGAATAAATTAGTGTTATAAAAATGAAATGTATAATGAGAATTGAAACTTATCTAAATATTAAAATAATACCAAAATTGTGTTATAATATCTATTACAATAACACTTTTTATGCAAAGAATTGTGTTATGCAAACTTCATTATATAACACAAATAATGTGTTATACTAAGGTGTAGTATAACACAAATAATGTGATACTAAAGTGTAGTATAACACAAAAAATGTGTTATACTAAAGTGTAGTATAACACAAATTTATAAGTATTGAAATGTGTTATATAATCGACTATAAATAACATAATTAAACACTTATCTATTTATTAAAATAATACAGATAGTGTGTTATCGTTGACAGTATAATAACACATCTGTATAACAATGATAAAGTGTTATGTAAAGTACCCTGACCTACGATAACATAGTCGGTCTTAACACATCAAAAAGTGTTATGGTATGTTTTGATAACACATTTTTGGTGTTATTAAAAGCATTTTTTCTTGTAGTGCTTGTTGCAAAGGCTGTACAGCCAGAGTCTCTGAGGATGACGATGATCCTTTCTTTAAGTGAGTTGACCTGCGTGTTGTTTCCAAAGATGACTTATCAGGAGAAGCGTCCAAGGAATGGGATGGCTCTGAACTACCTCTCGCTCTGAGCTCCGGAGTAGCCTGACGCTTGGCGCACACTTGGTAAGTCTCAGAACAAGCCATATCGAACTCAGCTTCATTTAACTTAAGAGTGTAAGAGGCAGGAGGCCTCCTGGAAAAATAATTTAAATATCTTACACAAATAGCCATAAGTTTAGCTTCAAGTCTGCTGCCCCAGAGAGCCCTCACTAAAATGAAACTTCCGCCAACCTTTTTTTTAAAGCAGAGATGAATCATAATTTGCATGCAGTAGGGGTTGAGAACTCATTTGATACTAATGGTTTTCTCCTTTGATTCGTGGAGAAGTCCCTTCTCTGTTAAGTAAGCTCGCCTGCTAGAATTCATATTGACGTTAGGCCACGCAAAGTCTCCAGCATTAAAGAAAATCTAAATTCAGGATTCATGCATCATAGCAGTGAAGAGAGACAAATGATAATACAAAAAATGTGCAAAAAAGATAACGTATTTTCAATGAAGGTTCGAGCGAGAGGGAAAACATCCTTGGGTAGAAACCTAGGGTACCACTAGCCACCAATGACAAAGAAGTATTCATCCCAATTCTTGTGCGAACTGTCGAAATCAGTGAAAAAGGTTTGGTCTTGTTTTCAGAGAAAGGTAAAAGGTCTGCCAAGGTTTACTCTCAACAACTCTGTTGTTAGCGTAAATGTCTTCTGTAAAAATTTCAACATTGCGTATGGCACCTATCATTTGAGCCCCAACAATGGCTTGCACAACATTTTGGAGGAATTGAGAAAGGTGAGCTCTAGATGAAGAAATGATTTGAACAAGGATGGCAGGGAGAGGGAAGCGAAGCCATTCGATGTGCTTCAAACTCAACACGATTTCCCCTGGATTCACCACATCTTTGAATCTCCAATCCCTAATATTTGAATCGAATAGCATTTGAATTGAAACATCGTCGGGAATGTCGCAGGACATACGAAGACGATCCAAGATGGATTGATACCCCTCCCTATCTATTGAAGTTGAGGATTCCTGCAGAGACGTCTTCAAATTTTGCATATTTGATTTTGGCAATGAGTTATCGAGTGCTTACGATTTTTCTGTGGAGGAAGCGAAGAGAGTAAAGTGGAGAAGCAACTGAAGAGGTTATGTCCGTTGAAAGAATATGGATCGTTTTGGGTGAGAGCGCGACAAAGTTTTGTAGAGTAATTAAGTTCGAATTAATGTGTATCAGATCTCACAATGATTACCTTTGATTAGTTAAATGCATTTAACATTTTGAAATTTGGGCAAATATATTGGGAGTTAAGGAGTTGGCCCAAGACTCAAATAACTATATTTCTTTTATACAGATACGAGTCTTGGACTGAGGGGCAATTGTTGGGCCCAAATTATTCAGCCCAAAGGTATTTCCTTTTTCAGATTAATGGAACGGTGTGTTTCAGGTAATGAGAGACAGGAGCCAAAAAACAGAGGCGAACGTCCTAGCTGGCCTCTGCGGTCCGGGTCTATAAGAGGGCATTCCATGGTGGGAAAATCAGTTATACGAACAACCAATCAGGAAGTCATTCCCAGTCTCATATGTCCTTGTTTTTCCTATAAACAAGGACATTGGTCGATTGATTAGGGGATACTAACTTAAGCATCGGAGTGTCTTTCTTGCAAGTACTTTCAGGTGTTTCGATGATCATCGGAGATCCCAGCTTAGTCGGAGAAGACCGGAGAATCAACAGGCAATAGGTGGATACCTCCAAAAATAGAAAGACCAAAATTGTTGCATCAACACTTATATTGCATAAAAAATTAGGCTTTGGCTTTATTTATTAGTTTTGCTAGCTGTAACCACCACCGTCCAGTACAGAAAGTATGGATTAAAATAAAAATGGAAACAACAATTGACATTAATTTTTTTTAACTTAAAAATAATTCCGAATTTGAATTTGGTTGAACGAAAAAGAATAAAGAAGAGGATATGCCGCCAATTACAAGTAATAGTGGCATCAGTAGTACAATATTTGATCATTTTTCTAATGCAGACAAGTTTCTCATACTCCATGTATTTCAGCTGGATCTAAAGCTAAAATTATATATGTATGAAGTTCTTTGCATATACCTATATATTTTCATGAAAAAATTTATAAATAGAATTTAACATATGTATGCATGTGTTTATTTTTGCTTCTTAAATTCGGCATTGTACCTTTTTTATTCATTGATTTTTTTTTTCTTTATTATTCTTAAAAGTATTACATAAGTTGATAATTAACCAAGTTAAAATCATATGATGACAATAAATAAATACTATAAAAATATCAAGTTAAAATCGCATATGACAATGTAAAGATATTGTCTTGTTTGGACCAATGAAAAATTTTATAATGAAAAAAATGGAATGGAAAATATTATCCACAAATTTGATAAGATACTATTTTTAATATTTTTTTTATGTATTTATAATTATTGTAAATTTTAAAAAAATATATACTACATTTTTTTTTTTTAAGAATATATACTACATTTAAGTTTTAATCTTTTTAGAAATTTTTTTTTTTAATCTATTGATTTAATCCAAACATGAAAAAAATAGATTATTTGGATTTCATTTTTTTATCTCTTAAAATCCAAGGTCCAAACAAGACCTAAAAAAATTATGAATAGAAAGAAACAAGATTCATTGCATCGTTATCAACTTAATAATAGGATGATTTCAAAAAATTTAAATTTAATTTATGTTTTTGTTTAACTTTTCTTTTACTCCCCTTTCATATTTTTGAAAATATTTTATTATTATATTACAAAGTAAATTATTATTGTCAGCAAATATATTTTAGTATATCTAATTTGTTTCCATATATTTGTTTCTTATTTATTGTTTTTTATATATACAATGTTTCTTATTTATTGTTCGTTCATCTTATATCTTATTTCATACAAATATATACATTGAAATATATGAAAGAAAAAATTCAATAGTAATTTTTTTTTAAAAATCACTACTTATATAGGCACTAAAACATTTATGATTTTTTTTTAATTTTAAAAAATGTAACAATATAGTTCGTTGGTAGTCCTCTAGAAAATGGGACCATAAGTGTACCCTACAAGGGTTAATTAGAACCGTTAAAAAATATAAGATCACTGTAATTTCTAGGCTTGCGATTAAATTTCGTCTCCACACCTTCCATGTATCTTGAGCAAAATGTCATCAGCTAAATATCCTTTAGCAATACAACCTTCTGGTTTGCTTTTGTTCCGAACATATGACTTTAACTTAGACAAGTATCTATAATTATACATAGAAAAATTAGAAAAAAATATTAAAACAAAAGTCTTGCAATTAAATAAAATGAAAATCAATCAAGATTTTTACCTTTCAATAGGATACATGCAACGGTAAACTGATGGTCCAGAAATTCTTGCCTCATATGCTAAGTGTATCACCAAATGAACCATGATATCAAAAAATGATGGGGGAAATAATTTTTCAAGATTACAAAGAATGATAGGTATTTGTTGTTCAAGTTGCATAAAATCTTGTGGTCGAGCAACTTTTGAATACATCATGCGAAAATAGTTGCTCAAAGTACTTAAATGTTGACGAATATGCGAACTTGATATTCCCCTCAGTGCTAGTGGTAGTAATTGAGTCTTAATAATATGAAAATCATGACTTTTGAGCCCATAAATTTTTCTTTGCCTTACATCAACACATCTAGAAATGTTGGCAGCATATCCATCTGGAACTTTGATTGTCTTTAGAAATTGACAAAAGACAATTTTTTCGTTTTTGCTTAATGTAAAACATGCAGGGGGGATGACAGTTTTCTTAGACTCACTCTCCTTTGGATGAAGTTCAGATCTAATACCCATATGCTTTAAATCAAGACGCGCATTCAAATTGTCTTTGTTTTTTGCATCTAAACTCAATAATGTCCCAATCAAACTTTCACATACATTCTTTTCAATATGCATCACATCAAGATTGTGTCGTAATAAATTATCTTTCCAATATGGCAATTCAAAAAATATACTCTCTTTTTTCCAACCATATGGCAATGGAGGATTAACAACTGTCTTCCCAAATTTAATTTGGTAGCCTGCTAGTGTATCGAGTATCATAGAGCCACTTAATGGTGTTGGAGCCATTCTTTTCTCTTTTGTGCCGTCAAAAGACTTTTCATCATTTCTAAATGGGTCGTTGATTGCTAACCATCGTCGATGACCCATATAACAATGTTTTTTACTGTACTTCAACCATAAATAGCAAGTGTCTTCATGACAAGATGGGCACGCATATTTTCCTTTTGTGCTCCATCCTGATAAGTTTGCATATGCTGGAAAGTCACTGATAGTCCATAGTAGTGATGCCCGCATATTAAAGTTCTTTTTGGTAGATGCATCAAAAGTTTCAACTCCAATTTCCCATAAATCCTTTAGCTCTTCAATCAATGGCTTCAAATATACGTCAATATTATTTCCAGGTGCATCTGGACCGGGTATGAGTAAAGACATAATGAAATTGGGTTGTTTCATGCACATCCACGGTGGAAGATTATATGGTATCAAAATAACTGGCCATGTACTGTGGCTAACACTTAATGTTTTGAAAGGATTCATTCCATCAGAAGCTAACCCAAGTCTAACATTTCGTGGATCTGCGGCAAAATCCTTGTGGTTGTGATCAAAAGTAATCCATGCTGGAGAATCTCTAGGGTGTCTCATACAACCATCACTTGTATGCTCTTTTTTATGATGCCATGTCATAAAATCTGATGTTTTTGATGACATAAATAATCTTTGTAACCTTGGTATCAACGGAAAGTGGCGCAAGACTTTAGCTTCACTCCTATTTTGATAATTAAAATGTAAGGTTAGTCTAATCTAGAAAGTATGTCGACTAAAAAAATTAAGAATATAAATTGTTATATTTAACGTACCTTGGTGTAGAGCATACTTCACATTCTGTGTCATTAGCATGTTCTTTTCTATACAACATGCAATCTTTCGGACAGGCATCAATTTTCTCGTAATCAAGTCCTAGCATGTTGATTAATTTTTTGGTCTCATAAAAAGAATTGGGTAATGTTTCACCTTTTGGTAACGCTCTTTTAAATAAGTCAAGTGCCTTGCCAAACGATTTGTCACTCCATCCAAACATGCACTTAATATGAAATAATTGAATAACAAATGAGAGCTTTGTAAAACTAGTACAACCTGGGTAAAGTTCTTTCTCTGCATCTTTTATCAAATCATAAAATTCTTTTGCTTTTGCATTTGGTTCATCGCCTTCGCCTTGAAGATTATCATTTTCAATTTCGCATTCATCGCCTTCAATATTCTGTCCAACTGCATCATGTATAACTCCTTCCATATCAATGGTATAATTTGACTCGTGAATATCACTAGGAGTCTCAACATTCTGCGCAGCATGTGAAGAAGTTTCTCCGTGCAATACCCATTTAGTGTAACCCTCCACAAATCCATTGCATATCAAATGTTCAAATGCAGTTGTGCGAGTAACAGGTGTAATAAGACCACACTTTACACAAGGACATATAATTTTTTCTTCATGACTTGCATTTTTAAATGCAAAATCAAGAAATATATTAACTCCTTCTGCATATGAATCACTCAATCTAGATTGATTCATCCAACTCTTATCCATTAATACTGAGAAAAAGATATCAAATCAATTGATTAGAAAAATTACTACAAATAATATTAAATAAAAATTTGAGTCAATCACACTTAAGGATGATCAAATAACAAAGGATAAATATGATTTTTTCCCCTGAACTATTACCACTACTAGATTGTACCCACAAATTTTTTTCCTTGTTATAAATTCTCCCAAAACTATGCACGTTAATAAAGTTTAAGACTTCAATTAGTTTCCCTATGGCAAACAGAAGGCTCGTTTAAAATAAAAATATGAAGAGATTTTTCATTATTATGAAGAACTCAATGTTATTTAAAATATATAGTAATTGAAAATATATAAAAGTTCAAATTTCGGTGAGTGTTAATATTTTTTATATTATCTCCAAATTTAAAATTAATCATGAATGAATAAATGATTTTAATATGAGTTTGGATATTTAATTGATAACAACTCAAGCATAAAAGAATAAATAAATTATACATATTTTTACAAAAATAAATTATACATTTAAATTATATTTAAAATATAAAATTAGATAGGATTTTATTAAATTAAAAAATAGAAAATGAATAAGTTAATAATTTATCAACAATAAATTATTTAAAGAAGAATCATAAGTTGTTAATCACCTTATTTACAATCTGAAGCAAATTGGAATACATCAATCTCTATGTGAGCTTATGAAATAAAACTTATGATTTAATATTTTTGAATAAAAAATTAAATACCATTATGGAATGGATTTCTAAATAAAATAAAGGACTTAAGTTTTTTAATAAGCATAAATAATGTTTTATTAGATTTAAACATACATTCTTCTATATCAAAAATACTAAATACACATACAAACCCAATTAATTTTAGATTTATTATGTTTTACAAGAAAAATAAAAAGGAAAACATAAAAAGAAGAATTACCTCAAAAGTATAATCAACGTAACTTTTAGATTTGGAAACAAGTGTTGTGAAGTGATTTTAGGAAGACCAATAGTGGGAGATTAAGAAGTAGAGATTTGTATAATCTATATATTCATATATATATATATATAATTAATCTTAGCAATTAATTTTTTTTGCATTATAGTTTAACCAAAATAATTGGAGAGTGAGTTTAATTCAAAATTAAGTTTATAATTATAGATGTTGGGTTTGATGCTACGTATGAATATATATGACCAAATACTAAGTTTAATATTCTCATTCATTTTAAAGTGACCTGACACAATTGGGGCGTTGTGAGGCATCAATGGTAGAAATTTTATATTTTTCTTTGATGATATTATTGATATTAAAACATTGACTACGTGTCTCCAATATTATTATTATTAATAAGGGAGGTAGAAACTATATTAGCTTCTTTTACTTTTTTTTTGGGGGGGGGGGGGGGGGGGGAGGGGGGAGGGGGGGTTAGGTACTTTTCTAAAATTGCTTAGAGTAATTGTATTAGAGACATTGGATATAACTAAGTCTACTACAATATTCTTACTTTTTGTTTTTTTTGGTGTGATTGTTTACTTTCACTATAACTAATTATATATAGGTAGTAACTATTGAAAAGTCTTCCATATATAAATATATATATTGTGGCAAAATCCAATTATGCATTTTTATTTTGTATATTTGTGGTATATTTTTGTTTTTGTAATTTATAAATTTTTATGTTACTTAGTAGTTTTTATATATGTACTTTTGGTACATATATTTTTGAGTTGATGTCTATATTTTGGTTTTGTTGGCGTTGTTTTTCATCAACAGTAGATTAAGAAATACAACAATAGAGATATTAGACTTTTTTTAGTTTTCTTTGAGTATATTTTGAGTTGATGTTTAGTTGATTTCTAAATGAGTAAATTTTTAATATAGACATCAACTCAAAAATATATGTACCAAAAGTACATATATAAAAACTACTAAGTAACATAAAAATTTATAAATTACAAAAACAAAAATATACCACAAATATACAAAATAAAAATGCATAATTGGATTTTGCCACAATATATATATATATATATATTTATATATGGAAGACTTTTCAATAGTTACTACCCGTATATAATTAGTTCTAGTGAAAGTAAACAATCACACCAAAAAAAACAAAAAGTAAGAATATTGTAGTAGACTTAGTTATATTCAATGTCTCTAATACAATTAATCTAAGCAATTTTAGAAAAGTACCTTACAATTACTCTAAGCAATTTTAGAGACATTTCTAAAATTGTCTCTAAAATAGTAGACAATTTTAGAAATGTCTCTAATAAATTTTTAATTTTTCTTGACACATTTTACAATACAGTGATAAGCAATGTTGTTTTTTTAGATTATTTTAGGTTTATGTTCATATGTTCTTATATATATTTTTAGTTTATTTTTGTTATCTATGTAATATTAGTAGACACTAGTACACACAACACAAGAAAGCACACAAAGTAAACTCAAAATGGAATAGTATATTGTCGCATGTTAAAGAGCACAATTATGAAAATTTATAATCTAAACAATTGTTAGTTCTAAGTAGTAGATTTATCTATAGTTGTTTTCATGTTATTTTTTAGTTGTTTAATTTTATATATAGTTGTTATGTTATTGTGTTGATGTCTAATTATTGTTTAGTTGTTTTCAAATATATTTTGATTTTTTTTGTTTAAAAAAAACATGTTAGTATGCAATGGGTTGACTTCTAGATGTTGTCCGATTGTTATTTTTCAATGTGTTTGTATGTAGTAGGTTAATATTTAGTTGTTTTCCAATTGTTGATTTTTTGTTGTTTTTTAGTTTATTTTGGATATATGTTTAGTTGTTTTGAGAAATATTTTGTGTTTATTTTTGACACATTTAAAAATGCAGGGAAAATTATTTTGAGGTTGTTTTTTTGTTGTTTTTTTAGTTTATTTTGAGTTGATGCAATGGATTGATGTCTAATTGCTTTTTCAACACTGTATTGTTGTGAGGTTGTTGTCATGTTACATTTAAGTTATTTTTTTGATATTGTATTGTAGTGTGTTGCTTTTTTGATATTATATTGCAGTGTGTTATTTTAATAAAATGTAAGAATGAATTTTTTTATGTTGCTTTTGTGTTGTTTTTTGGGTTTTTTTTTGTAACTGCAATGGGTTGCACTGTGTTGTTGTGAGGTTCTTGTCGTGTTGCTTTCTTGTTGTTTTTTTAACGTTGTGTTTTGTGGGTTGATGTTTAGTGTAAATCATATTTTTGTGATTTTGAAACATTAAAATAGTATTTTTGAAAACTTGAGTTAGTCAAAATGTAAAAAAAAATAAATGACCGTAAAAATGTAAAAAAAATCATAAAAAGTAGGTATTTATGGAAAAAAAAAAAAACCCTATTTTTTAACTCAAAATATGTATTTTGTGGTATGCAACCCATAAAAAATTAAAATAACTTTAAAATAAAAATTAATTGAACAAAACTAATACACATATACCATAATATTAAAATATTTAGAATAAAATAGTAATTTGCTAAAGAGAATATTTGGTATGTAATATTAAAAAGGTGGTTACGTCACTTTACTATAAATTAAAAACATAGACATTTACTTATTTTCACCCACCATTAAAGGGACATTCACTTACCTTCACAATCACTGGAAACAATGGATAAACAATAGTTTTCTTCTTTGTTTGTTTGTTCACTGAGCTAGGTTGATTTGGAGGTTCAGATATGCTTTTGTATTTTTGTTTCTATGATGTTGTTAACGGTTTTGTGTTTTAGTTTATAAGTTTATTTTTGTGAATAATTTTGCATTTTGTATATTTTCTTATTTGAGATTGTGTTTTGTATTTGAATTTAATAAAAATTTGGGTTTAGCTATTTTGTTGAGTTTTTGTTTTTTTCTTGATGAATCTCAATCAAGTAATGTAAACTGATTCTGTAAATGGTTAATATGGCTGATTTTGTAAATAAATAATATAAGTTTTGCAATTGATTATTTTTTTTTTAAAAAAAAACTTATTAAGGTGAGTTATGAACGGTCACAAATTAAATATCATGTTTGTGATAGTTCCCAACTAACCTAAATGGTGGTTGTTTGAATTAGTTGTGAACTGTCACAGATCACTACAAGAAAGAAGGCTTTTGCCGACGCAATTCGTAATTGCGCCGGCAAAAAAAACCTTTACCAGCGCAAGTAGTGAAATGCGCCAGAAAAAACAAGGTTCTTTGACGGCGTTCTTTTGCGCCGGCAAATGTCACTTTTGCCAGCGCAAGTCGGAATTGTGCCAGCAAAAGTTTGACAATCTAATAGAAAAGACTTTTGCCAGCGCAATTCACCTAACGCACCGGCAAAAGTCAACGTGAAATTAATGTGATGCATGTTTTCAAGGAGGTAGGTGGCCAGCATTTTGCCGGCGCGTTTCGTTGCGCTGGCAAAAGTCTCAAAATGTGTCGGCAAATGTATGCTTATTTAAACGACGTCGTTTTGAATTAGGATTTCTCTTATAGACTTTTGCCAGCGCAACGAAACGCGCCAGAAAAAGTCATAACGATATACCACAGCTGCCTGAGCCTTCTTCCCCATTTTTTTCAATTTCTCAATTTTCTCTCATCTTCAACATTTTCTTCTCTTCTTCAACGGCACCACCCCCTCATTTTCCCTCTCAAGGTAAGTTATTTTATTTTCCCCATTGTTTGTTTGTTTTGCCCATGAATTTTCCCTCTCATTCCTATTTTTTTTCTCAGTTGGACACCGAACCACCACCAGCCAACCGAACCACCCCGCCACCCCCGGACCACCACGCCGACCGGACCACCCCGCCACGAGCGGACCTCCACAAGAACCGGTATACAAATATATATATATATATTTATATTTATGTTTTTTTTTCTGTTTTGTATTTTCTTATTTTTTATTTATTTTTCTTTTATTTTATTTTTTTATTTCTGTTTACATATGATTTAATTATTTTATGTTTTTTTTTATTTTCGTTTTCTGTTTTTAAATTTTAGAAAAAATGCTATAAGAAAAAATCAAATTTTATGTTGTGCATGATAGTATAGTAAAAGTCATTACATTAGATGATCTAATCTAATCTCATAACTAGAAATTAATCTAATTAGTATTCGATTAATCTTAAGATTATGAGATTAGATTTGGTGTTATAATACGATTAAATTTTAGCAATTAAAAATCAAATTTTAAAATATTTTAGAAATTTTAAGTAAATATGCGTTTATGTTGTGCATGCTCTGGGAATATTCTGTAGATTGATCTAGTAATATTATGTATATTTTTGTGTGTAGTTTGCAAGTTTTATAAAATTTTGGGATAGTTTATGTTTACCGAGATTTTCGGAAACTATATTAATAAAAGTTAAGAGAGATTAATGATAAGGGGTTTAGAAGATGTAAACAAGATTTGTACATGGTTGGGGCATTAATGAGCCTTAGTCCACGAGACAGTTGTATTAGAGCTTAGAAAGTCTATAACAATGGAGTTTACTCTTCGTTTTAGCAGAGTAACTGTATACACGCCAAAAAGATATCATTTCCCCAGTGCTCTGTCACATGTATTTATAGGTTCACAGGAGCACTAGGCTTGGGCCGGGCTGACCTGGGCCCAATAAAGGTATAAATACTATTGGCTTCTCTATCGGAAGCCCAATACAAAGGATAAAAACATAAAAGACAAACATTAACAAGAGCCCACTGGGGCAGCCCAAAGCCTATCTATCACCCGACAAATTGGGGCTTTTGGTCTGGGCATTTCGAGTTACGAGGCAGATTCAGGGGACAAGATCGGTCAGAGTAGTGGCGGCACAGGTCTGAACCAGCGGCGTACAATCCCGAGGTGGCCTTTTCCGTAGGTGAAACGTTGGAACAACTCCCACGCTTCATGGGGCGGAGTCAAGGACACGGATGCTTTATCCTGCCAACCCTGAGGGTTCGATCCGGGTTCGTTTACCTCTATCCCTCTTCGTTTACCGTAAGCCCGGATCATCCACCAGGAGCTCGAATCGTTTACCAGGCTTCGGGACCGTTTGCATACATCCCGACTGTAACCCCAAACAGTTGCACATCTCTCGGATGAACGTTCCGGATCATTCTTCCCGGACACCTTTCGGGCCTAGGCCCACACTTGGGCTGTCGAAGTTCCTGCCAAACGGGCCTGGGTTGGGCCCAACCTCAATCACCTGACTAGTGGGCCTAGATCGCGGTCCCGGGCTCGAGGCAGGAAATGGGGATAACATTTACCCCCCAAGCCTTCATCTCGGTCCGCGAGGTGGAGGCTTGCCTTGCTCCCGGATACTCACAGTTATCTCCGAGGTTCCTGCTTAGAATCGTTGGTCCGTGGCAAGGGGCAGTGCGTGTTGGGCGCATGAGGAGCCCAAACCAATTACCAAGGTCCGGGTTCGTTTATCGAAGTCCCGTTTCACGACGAGGGGCATACGTGTCGCCCAGTGACTACTGTGACGATGGCACTCGACCCCGAAAGGTCACCAACCACCTCAAGGGTCGCTAGGCCTAGGCTAGTGCGTCAACACAGATTCTGAAGCGTCCCATCTGCATGGGGGTTCTTCATTAATGTTTATGCGCTGAGGTGGACCGTAGGATGGGGCGACCTTTGAAGTGCCCCTCTCCTGGGACGTCGTATCAAAATGGATTGAATCCAGCACTTGAGTGGATTCATTAATTCCTCTGCGCGATCCTGGACCGTCCGATGGGGGATCGATCCTATCCACTGGATCATAGATCAGGATTTGGGTCTCTATAAATACCCCTCAGGCATCCATTTGAAACCTTTACACTCTCGAGCCATTCTAAGAATTTTGAGGATTTGTTTATGTTCGACCTTGCCGATGAAATCTTCCACCGTCTGCTCACTCTGCGCTGTCGCCTTTTTCCAACAGTTTCAGCATCCGTGCCTTTGCCTGAGCACACGTCTTCAGCCTGTCCTGTCAACGAGCTGCTGAAGCGCCTTCTTCAGTTCATGACTGAGATTTTGTCGTCCTTATCGCCGAACAACCACCATTTTTCACCACCATCAATTCACAGTAAGTTCTTCTGCCCTCTGCCTTTATAGATATACGAATGTAGGTTCTCTATCATTTTGCTTATCTGTTTCGGCTGCTAGAACTTGTTTATGCTTAGGATTAGTGCTAGGGAGACTGCCTGGTCCGGGTCGCTCCGGGTCTGGATGCTTCCCGGAAAAGCGGTGGAACCGATTTAGTAGCCTACTTTTCATTCCCGATCTAGGTCTCGTGGTTCCCTGGTGAACCCGGACCTGATCCGGAGGGGACTCCAAGCAGTCCGTAGGAGACCCCCTGTACCTTAACCGACTTTCCTGGGTTTCAGTATTGACTGCTTGGTTTGTCTTTTATTTGCTCCCAGATCATCAGCCATGACATCGGGCGTCACCCTTCATTCGGAGGAGGAAGTCAACAAGGCCCCCGTCCTCCTTCCCGGGTCCCGGACCCCTTAAGGCAACAGATGGGAGATGGACACGGTACCGAACCTGTTCCGGAACTACTGGATGATGTACGTCTTGGAGAAATTCCTGGGCATAGAGTCCACTCTTAGAATCTTCCACAACTGCCTGGCCAAGAGAGAGGAGTGGGCGCACACTTCCGTGAGCGGGTTCGGGGCCTGGAGCGCAGACCACATCAGTGCGGGAGCTACACTCCCGCTTCACGATTACTTCGTGTGGTTCCTAACATTCGTGGGGATCGCATCCTTCTAGCTTCTGCCCCAAGCCTACCGATTGCTTGCGGGATGGCGCATCTTCTGCGCCGCGAAGGAGATCGTAGAGCCGACCCCCGCGAAAATCTTGTACTTCTACAAGATGGAACCGCAAGTCAACGCCAAGGACAAGACCTTGGACGGCTTCTACAGGCTGAAGCCGCGGGGCAACTACCCCTCTCCTACAAGCGCCTGGAAGCACCCCCCGGACATGTTGTTTATTTCCCAAGCTCTTCGCCATCAAGCCACTGCTATAAGTTTACTTTGTATCTTTCCTTTTTTTTTATCACCATGCATGACTGATCTGAGGGTCTGGTCCTGGTTCAAACGGCTTGGACTAGGCTATTCTTGACTTTAGCTTGTCAACTTGCTTTAATCCTGTCATTGATGAATCTACCTGTCCAGTCCTCAACTTCGAAAATCTGATGGCCTGGGCCATCGAGGTTCGATTAGTTTATTGTAAAACCTAGTTCCCTCACTCTAACAGTCGCGGGCTATGGCCTTGCCCTGGGGCATACCGGATGCTCTTATCTCCTGGACATTGTTCGTCCGGGGCGGGACCAACCTGAGGCTTGGTCCTCTTTTTTAAACCCCTGGACATCATTCACCTGGGGCGAGACCAGCCTGAGGCTTGGTCCTCTTTTTATTATACCCCCGAACATCGTTCGTTCTGGTCGGGACCAGCCTGAGGCTTGGTCCTCTTTTTATTTATACCCCCAGACATCGTTTGTCTGGGGCGGGACCAATCCGAGGCTTGGTCCTCTTTTTATTTATACCCCCGGACATCGTTCGTCTGGGGCGGGACTAGTCTAAGGCTTGGTCCTCTTTTTATTTATACCCCCAAACATCGTTCGTCCGGGGCGGGACTAGTCTGAGGCTTGGTCGAACGGGATCGGGACTAGGCCTGAGCCTTGCACCTCGCCTGGTATTTGTTCATACTGGGGATACCCCCCACAAGTGAGCGGAGACTGGTCTGGGGTCACTTGAGTAGAATTTTCATTGTCGTGTAACATTTCTTTATGGCGTTTTGTACACGCCATTTTTATTATTCAAGGAATTTCCCTAAGGCGTACATTATTTACAACGAAAATATAAAATTGGAACATGTTCTCCTGACTACTGATAGTATTTACGAAGATGTTCTGCGTTCCAGGCTTTTGGGACTTCCGTGCCATCGAGCCGTTTTAAACGGTATGTCCCGAGGCACACTTCGTGCTAGACCTCGTATGGCCCTTCCCAATTCGGGCCCAGGACCCCTACTCTCGGATCTTGGGTAGCAAGGAAGACTCTTCGCAGGACCTGATCGCCGGTTTCGAACCTTCGCCTTTTTACTTTTGAGTTGAAATGCCGAGCGATCTTGCCCTGGTACATCTTCAGCTGCACTTGTGACTCTTCTTGGATCTCCTCAATGAGATCTAGGGATTCTTGGAGTGAGGTGTGGTTCTGGCCGGGATCGTACGTGTCTCTTCGGTGAGACGGGATGGCCATTTCGACAGGGATGACGGCTTCGCATCCATAGACCATGGAGTAAGGAGTGTGCCCGGTGGATGTCCTTTCTGTGGTCTGGTAAGCCCATAACACGCAGGGCAGCTCTTCGGGCCACTTGCTCTTCCAGGCTTGGAGTTTTTTCTTCAACGTCCCTTTCAAGATTTTGTTGATGGCTTCTGCCTGCCCGTTTGCTTGGGGCCTGGTGACCGCGGAGAAGCTTTTGACGATACCATGTCTTTCACAAAAATCTGTGAAGTGGACGTTGTCGAACTTCTTCCCGTT
This sequence comes from Humulus lupulus, assembly GCF_963169125.1. NCBI lineage: Eukaryota > Viridiplantae > Streptophyta > Magnoliopsida > Rosales > Cannabaceae > Humulus > Humulus lupulus. Next base: position 74,885,432 of record NC_084793.1, read on the forward strand.
ATCAGATACAATCTTGTAGGGGAGGTCGTACCGACATACAATATTGTTGATGATGAAATCCAGGGCCTTCTTCGAGGTGATCGTGTTCATGGGCTCCGCCTCAACCCACTTGGTATAGTACTCCTCCCTTCCCAGTCGGGAGCGATCCAAGCAGATCGATTCCCCAGACCGCGAAAGGCCAGGGGCTAGTCATCAAAGTTATTTCTGTTGGCGGGGCCCGCAAGACCTTCACGTATCTTTGGCACTACTCACACATGCGGACGTAGTCAATACAATCTTTCTTCATGGTTGGCCAGAAATATCCTTTGCGCAGAATCTTTTTGGATAGGCTGAGTCCAGCTGTATGGTCTCCGCAGAAGCCTTCGTGCACTTCCTGCAGGATGGCGCTTATTTCAGTCTCGGCTGCGCACCTAAGGTATGGCATGGACAACCCCCTGCGGTAGAGTTTTCCGTCCATCATGTTGTACCTGTGGACCTGATACTAAAGCTTTCTGGCTACGGCCCTATCTGCTGGCAATGCGCCGGTTGTCCGGTAGTGGATAAGGGGTCCCATCCAAGACGCGGAGTGGTCAATGGCGTTGATCGCGGAGACTCGAATGCTTGGGATGGGGAGATGGTTAACGGGGACCAATCCGGGCAGCTCTGCTTCAGCATCGGTGGTCAATTTTGCTAGTGTGTCCGCGAAAACATTTTGCTCTCTGGGGATCTGGCAGATGGAGTGCTTCTTGAACGCCTGTAGCATCTCTCTCGTCTGAGTCACATAAGCAGCCATTCTCTCCCCTTCGGTTTGATATTCTCTCAAGACTTGCTTGACAACCAACTGGGAATCGCTGTAGATCTCCAGGTTCGTGGCCTCTACCTCCCGGGCCAGACGTAACCCGACTAGCATGGTCTCGTGCTCGGCCTCGTTGTTCGATGCCTTGAACTGGAAACGCAGGACGTTTTGCAGCTGGTGTCCTTGCGGCGACACTAGGATGATCCCGGCCCCATTCTCATTCGAGGCCCTGTCTACGAACACCTTCCATACGGCCGCCGCGGGGGCCGCGGGATCGTCCCCCTGGGTGATCCCGGAGCATTCCACGATGAAGTCGGCTAGGGCTTTCCCCTTGATGGAGACCCTAGGAATGTAGGCTATATCAAACTAGCTTAGTTCCATGGCCCACTTTAAGAGTCTTCCTGACGACTTGGGCTTCTGCAGCACTTGCCGCAAGGGGTGGTTGGTTAGAACTTTTATGGTGTCGGCCTGGAAGTAAGGTCGGAGTTTTCGGGAAGCCATCAGTAGACAAAATGTCAATTTTTCAATCAGCGGATACCGTGACTCGACCCCCAACAACCTTTTACTCACGTAGTAGACCGGGAGCTGGGCTTTTTCCTCCTCCCGCACTAGTGCGGCGCTGATCACGTGCTCGGTCACTGCCAGATCGGCACTCCGTCCACCGGTTTTGCCAAGATCGGCGCTCTGGCCAGGTGCTCTTTCATCTTTTGAAAAGCCTCTTCGCACTCGGTAGACCATTCGAAGCGCTGGCTTCCCCGAAGAACATTGAAGAACGGGATGCACTTGTCCACGACCTTAGAGATGAAACGGCTTAGGGTGGCTATCCGCCTAGTTAGACTTTGCACGTCTTTATGCTTCTGGGGAGAGGGCATATCAATAAGTGCCTTGATCTTGACTGATTTTTCTTCTATTCCCCGGAAGCTCACTATGAACCCCAAGAACATCCCGAAGGCCACGCCGAAAGTGCACTTCTTGGGATTCAGCTTCATCCCATACTTCTGAATGACCACGAAGGCCTCGGCCAGGTCGTCCGAATGTTTCCTAGATGTCTTGGACTTGACCAGCATATCATCGATGTAGACTTCCATGTTTCGCCCCAGCTGAGCCCGGAACATTCGGTGGACGATCCTCTGGTAGGTGGCATCGGCGTTCTTGAGCCCGAAGGGCATGATAATGTAGCAGTATATTCCCTTGTCGGTTTGGAAACTGGTGTGTTCCTGATCTTCCACATGCATGGAAATCTGATTGTAACCGGAGTAGGTGTCCATGAAGCTTAAGATTTCCTACCCGGATGTCGCATCCACCATCTGGTCGATCCGGGGAAGCGGTAAGCAATCCTTCGGACAAGCCTTGTTGAGATCCGTGAAATCGATGCATGTCCTCCATGTCCCGTTCGGCTTCGACACCAGAACGGGGTTGGCGAGCCACACGAGGTACACAGCCTCGCGGATGAAGTTGATCGATGACAGCTTTTCTACTTCCAACTTAAGGGCCTCGGTCCTCTCCGCTCCCAAGGGCCTTCATTTTTGTCGGACTGGGGTCGCATTCAGGTCGATGTTCAATGCATGGTAGATGATGTTATGATCGATCCTCGTTGTATTTTAATGAGACCAGGCCAGGATATCCTGGTTCTCCTTTACTTGGGAGATTATGGCGGCTCGGACCTCTGCCGGCAGATTTTTCCCGACTTGGATTATCCTAGTAGGATATGTGTCACTAATGCACACCCCCTCAATCTCCTCCATGGGCTCCAGGACGCGGTTGTCTCCTATCCTCGGGTCCAGCTCATCTTCCTCTCGGACCACTCTTCCTGCGGGGGGAGGGAGAACCAGACCGATGACTTCCTCGAAGGGTTCTTCCCAGACCATGTAGATTGGTCGGGCGGACACGTGGTAGCACTTTAGGGCACTCTTCTGATCCCTCTAGACTGTCCTCACCCCTCCATTGTTGCAAGGGAACTTCATGCAAAGATGAAGGATGGAGGTGATCACCCTGAACTCGACTAGTGCGGGCCGGCCGAAAATGACATTGTAAGCAGTGGGGCAATCCACCACCACGAATGTGCAGAATTTGAACGAGTGTTGCAACTCGCTCCCCAATGTTACGGGCAACTGGATCTTTCCCATGGGAAGCAACGCGTCTCTGTTGAAGCCATAGATCTGGGTTGGGCACGATGCCAGATCTTCTTCGGTCAAGCCAATTGCGGCAAAGGCGGGCTTGAATAAGATGTTGACGGAGCTTCTGTCGTCCACCAGCACTCGGGACACCAGCTTGTTGGCGATCTAGGCGTCTATGACCAACGGGTCATGGTGCGGGAAAAGGACGTTACGGGCGTCGTCTTCCGTAAAGGTGATAGGGAGGTTCATCAGTTTCGGGCGCTGAGCTGGGGCCTGGATCAGAGCGCACACCTCCTGATCGTGGTCGAGCTCGCTCAGGTAGCATTTCTGATCATTCTTGGATGGTCCTCCCAGGTGAGGCCCGCCCGAAATGGTGGCAACATGTCCGTCAATGTGAGGGGGTGCCGTCCCGGATGGATAGGGCATCCCAGGGCCGGGTGTTTGTGCGACGGGGACCCCCTGAGGGGTTTGCGCCGCCGGGCCTTGTGCATATCCTCCCTGAGGCGGATACGCTCTGGGGGCACCCGGGACCGCGGGTTGTCCGGGACCTGCTGACAGGCCCGGGACTCCCACGGGCATCCTGACCCACTGGTGGAGATGCCCCAGCTTGAGCAGATTCTCGATCTCATCCTTGAGCTGCTGGAATTCTTCAGTCGTGTGGCCCACGTCCTTATGGTAGGTGCACCGCTTGTTGATATCTCTCGGGTTTCTCCCCCCTTTGAACATGGGGGTAGGCTTGCGGTAGTGAACTTCCTTTTCCGTGGCCAGGAAGATGATCTCCCTGGTGTCCACCAAATTGGTGTATTTCAAATACTAGGGCTCGTAGCCCCTCTTGACTTTCTTCGCCAGCTCAGACCGATTTTGGCTTTTGCCAGATCTCTTCCCCCGGGAGGGGTTTAAACTTGCCTCTGTTCCCCCCGCCTGGGACTGCTGGGCCCCGACAGGAGCGGCACTGTACTCGACTGAAGCGGCTCCATATCCAGAAAAAGGGGCGGACTGGGTCGGGGCGTATCCTGAAGAGGTAGGACCGTACACCGTAGGCGTGGTGTAGGTAACCTCGGGCGTAACCGTCGAACCTGGGGCAATCGGGGGAGTGACGTAGGGCTGCACTGGGAACTGCACCCCGTGCCCCGGGAACGCGTGGGCACTAGGCTGAGGCATCGGAGGCCATCTGAACGCCTGGACCTGAGCCTCCTCCCAGTTGATAAACCCCTGGGCCCTTCTTATGAATTCTTCTAGGGTAGTCGCCTTGCTACGCTGCATGCATCCTAGAGAGGGGACCCGGCCCGGATCCTGGATTGCAATGCCACCAGGCGCTGCCCATCGTCCACCTTGGTTTTGGAGGCCTCCTCGGTATAACATTTGATGTAGGCCCTCAGTGTCTCCGTGGGGAGCGGCGAGGGCACTGATTTGTATGTCCATCCTCATGGCGGCCACGAACTATTTGCGAAACACCAACTGTTGCCCTGAACTAGATTGGATGGATCCGGGCTTGAGTCTCTTCCACCATTCCTCGGCATGAGCGCCTAGAGTGATCGAAAAACAGAGGCACTTGCTGTCATTGCTAACGTGGGCCACGGTCATAAGTCGATTGTACCAAGACAGATGATCCCTGGGGTCGGTGTTCCTGGTATAGGAAGTGAGGCTCGGCATCTTGAACCCCTTGGGGAGCACAGCGTCCAGGATATGCCTCGCACATGGCTCTTTGTCCTCTTCATCGGAGTCGGTGTCCGCTCCTTCCTGCTTGCGGACCAAGCGGTCCGTGACCTTTTTCAAAGCGGCCAGTTGCTCCATGAGCTACCTGGCCATGCCATCCTCCAGGGGGATTCTCTCGTTCCTCCTGTCATTGATGTTGGTCCTAAGGTCGCCACCTCGGGGGAGGATCTTCTCCTTACGGGCCCGCTCTTTTTTAGCATTCAGTCCATCGCGCAGGTCTACCTAGGACGTGTCGTCCCCAGAACTAAGGGCGTGATGCTCCCTGCTATGCGAGCGTTCCTGATGATTTTTGTTCACCGAAGCACTGGGGTGCAAAGACCTTTCCCGTCCGGCTTGCCCTGGGGCATACCGGGGCCTAGCATCCCGCGGCCGCATCCCTTGCGGATTGGTCGGGTGGCCCTGTCCTGGGATGGGGCGCACCTTCTCTTTCCTAGGGAGCGGGCGGGGACGGGTCTCGCCTTTTGGGACAGGGGTATTTTTCTCTCGGGTCTTTCCCCCTGCTCCCGGTCCAGGTTTCCTGGACCTGGCTCAAGAAACTGCTCCGGGGGAGGGGCCGACCTCACATCTTCGGGGGCTCCAATTCTGGCATGTGGAGCGGGCTGTTGCGCTCCTGGGGGCAGGCTAGCTGGGAGATTGGTCACCGGACCCTGCGCGGCTATGAATGCCTGCAGGGCTTGGAGGGACTCCTGCATCCGCCGAGATGCCTCTGCCTATTGAGCAATCCTAGCTTCGTGGTCCAGGACTTGCTGCCTTAGTCTAGTCACCTCCATATTCTCCTGGTTGGGGTCCACTCCTGGGATCTCGGGATCCGTAGCTTCGTCGTGGTATTCCCCCTCCTTCCCCTCCTCTTCTTCGTAATAGTCCTCCTCGTACTCTGTTCCACCTTCATAGTCTTGTGACTCGTCAGGGTGGGACGTCTGATGAGGAGCGTCCTCGGGTGGACTTTGAGGAAGAGGATGGGAGGGCAGCGGCTCTCCATTGCCCTGTTCTGGGTTAGTAGGGTCGAAAATGGTGTATCTTGTATTCACCATTGTTGTAGAGGTTTGATGTCAACACTAGCTTTCTCAGGCTCTCAATGAAAGCACCAAAATATTTACCGAGATTTTTGGAAACTATATTAATAAAAGTTAAGAGAGATTAATGATAAGGGGTTTAGAAGATGTAAACAAGATTTTTACGTGGTTGGGGCGTTAATGAGCCTTAGTTCATGAGACAGTTGTATTAGAGCTTAGAAAGTCTATAACAATGGAGTTTTCTCTTCGTTTTAGCAGAGTAACTGTATACACGCCAAAAAGAGATCCTTTCCCCAGTGCTATGTCACAGGAGCACAGGAGCACTAGGCTTGGACCGGGCTGACCCAGGCCCAATAAAGGTATAAATACTACTGGCTTCTCTATCGGAAGCCCAATACAAAGGACAAAAGCATAAAATACAAACATTAACTAGAGCCCAATGGGGCAGCCTAAAGTCTATCTATCACCCGAAAAATTGGGGCTTTTGGTCTGGGCATTTTGAGTTACGAGGTAGATTCAGGGGATAAGATCGGTCAGAGTAATGGCGACACAGGTCTGAACCAACAGCGTACAATCCCGAGGTGGCCTTTTCCGTAGGTGAAACGTGGGGACAACTCCCACGCTTCATGGGGCGGAGTCAGGGTCACGGATGCTTTATCCTGCCAACCCTGAGGGCTCAACCCGGGTTCATTTACCTCTGTCCCTCTTCGTTTACCATAAGCCCGGATCATCCACCAGGAGCCCAGATCGTTTACCAGGCTTTAGGACCGTTTGCATACATCCCGAATGTAACCCCAAGCAGCTGTACATCTTTCGGATGAACGTCCCGGATCATTCTTCCCGGACACCTTCCAGGCCTGGGCCCACACTTGGGCTGTCGAAGTCAATCATACTTCTTGCCAAACGGGCCTGGGTTGCGCCCAACCTCAATTGCCCGGCTAGTGGGCCTGGATCACGGTCTCGGGCCCGAGGCAGGAAATGGGGATAACAGTTTAAAATATAGCTGTTATGCTGCCCAAATTTTGTTAGTCTTTGGAAAATTAACATTAATTACAAAAAATATAACCGTCAACATTAATTTTTATTTTAATGCTTTATATGTATTTGTTTCTCTTAATAACAACTATTTTTAAGTTACTTATATAATATATGTTTTTTGTATTTATTAATTTTTTTTTTGTAAAATTAAAAAAACAGATTTGAATATGTATTTTTTATTTATTTTAATGCTTTATATGTATTTTTTTATTTTTTCTTGTTAATATTTATTATATTGTATTTTGTGATATATATATTTTAGTTAAAGTATGAACTTAAAAAAATCAGATTAATAATGTATGTTTATATTTTTAAATTTTCTTATATTAAATGTGATATGTTTGTAAATATTTATTTAATATTTTTTTTTTGTATTAATAAAAAAATCATTTTTGGTATATGTTTTTTTGTGGTTAAATATTTGTATATATGTAAATTGATATATTTGTTAATGTATATATATGTTTTGTATGATCTGGGAATATTCTGGTTATATATGTATTTAATTTGTAGGTTTTTAAATTTTGGGGATAGTTTGAAATATAGTCGTTATGCTACCCAAATTATGTTAGGGTTAGTAAAATTAATAAAAGTTTAATAATTAATTAAATAAAAGTTTAAGTATAATTAAAAAAAATATATCAAAAAATTAATTTTTAACTATAATTTAAATAAAATAAAATTACCAATCATAATAATTAACAATTAATTTTAACATTAATATTAGATGTTTTGTAATTGAAAAAAGTTAAAAATATAAATGATTTAATAAAATATAATTAAGTAAAATATAAATATAATAAAATTGTTATTGATTAAGTAAATAATCAACTTCAAATTAAAGAATTTAATAAAAAATTACAAAATGAAATTAATGTATAATTAAATAAATTTTAAAACAAAAGTAATAAATAAGTAACTGATTTAAAAAATTGTAATAATTAATAATTAGCTACATTTTCTTTGGTAAATATAAATCATTATACTTGCCAGAGATATGATATTATTATCAGTTAGTGATAATTAGGGAGACAAACAGTCATGAAATATTTTGACTATCATTTCTCGCATTTTAAGACAATTATTAATATTTTATGAATTATTTCGCTTAAAGATGGCGAGCGACAGAAACTGGATGAGTGTGAGGAATCGTTGGTCTCTGGAGTATGGATATGGTGTTAAGGAGTTCTTCGAGATCGGTAAAAATCAGGTGAACGATCGGGGTTTGGTTCGTTGTCCGTGCAAGAAATGTGGGAATGTTAAGTTCCAGCCTATAAATACAATTTCGATGCATTTATTCAACAATGGCATCATACAGTCCGACAAAGTGTGGCATTACCATGGAGAGGTGTTGTCGCCACCACCAGATGTGGTGCGAGAGCAGGATAGAGATGAGATAGCGGATATCCTGGAGGATGTTTACACGGAAGATGACGTTCCCGCTGAAAACTATAATGATCCTCCCCAAGATGATGTTCAACATCGCGACAAGTATGACGATTTATTTAAGGAGATGTCAAGTGAACTGTATCCAGGTTGCCGAAAGTATTCCGCGTTGAACTTCTTGGTGAAGCTGATGCATCTGAAAGTTATTAACATGTGCAACAATCATTACTTTGATGGTTTGCTGGAATTGTCAATCAACGCTATGCTTGACGGAACAATTTTACCTAAGTCTAACTATGAGGCGAAGGCAAAGTTGCGGAGTATTGGATTGGGATATGAGTCCATCGATGCTTGCAAGCATGACTGTGCACTGTTTTGGAAGGAGAATGTGAATTTGGAATTTTGTCTGGTTTGTGGTGAGTGTCGCTGGCAAGATAATCGTGGGAACGGGAAGGAAGTGGCCCATAAGGTCATGCGGTACTTTCCGTTGACGCCGAGATTGAAAAGGCTGTACAGTTCCAGATATACTGCAGAGGATATGAGATGGAACTATTCTAAAAGGCCAAGGGAAGATGGTGTGATGAGGCACCCCGCTGACAGTAAGGCGTGGAAGCACCTTGATGAGTTGTACCCATCTTTCGCAGCCGAGCCTCGAAATGTTAGGCTTGGGTTGGCTACAGATGGTTTCAATCATTTTGGGAACATGAGCAACTCTTACAGCATGTGGTCTGTGATACTTGTCCCATACAACTTGCCCCCATGGAAGTGCATGAAACCACAGTCATTAATGTTGTCTATTCTAATTCCAGGTCCTTCTTCACCTGGAAAATATATCGATGTCTATATGAGACCTTTGCTTGACGAGTTGAAGGAGTTATGGGTGAATGGTGTCGAGATACGAGATGCATACAATAGTACCTTGTTCAACATGCGTGCAACAATCTTGTGGACCATTAATGACTACCCAGCTTATGCTATGATGTCTGGATGGAGCACAAAAGGGTACAAGGCGTGTCCCACATGCAATGAAGAAACTCCCTCTGTAGGGATTAGAAGTAAAATTGCATACATTGGTCATAGAAGGTTTCTTGATATGGATCATGAATGGAGGTGCAAACGAGCACTATTCGACGGTAACAAGGAACTCAGGCCACCATCGAAAGATTACTCCGGTGATGATGTGTTGAAGCAATTAGAGAATTTTCATATTAGATATCCTGGGAAACACAAAGAATTTGGTGGTGTGAAACGCAAAAGGGCTCCGATTGAACTTAATTGGTCGAAGAAGAGCATATTTTTCAAGCTTGATTATTGGAAGGAATTATTGCTAAGGCATAACTTGGACGTAATGCACATTGAGAAGAATGTTTGCGACAATGTCTTGGGAACTTTGTTGAACTTAGAGGGAAAATCTAAAGACACTGACAAGGTAAGACTTGAACTAGCAGACATGAAAATTAGGGAAAAACTCCACCTCCGCAAAGAAGGAAACAAGTGGAAGAAGCTGCACGCCAGTTACACCCTCAGTGTCCCGGAGCGTCGAGTTTTCTGTGAATTTGTGAAGTCAGTTGAATTCCCGGACGGTTTTGCTGCAAACCTTTCGAAGAATGTCAATGTCAATGATGGCAAGATAACTAGGCTGAAATCACACGATTTCCACGTGTTGTTTTAGCAGTTGTTTCCCGCCGCAATTAGGTCGTTTTTGGTTCCTGAAGTTCGGAAGCCAATCAATGAGTTGTGCAGTTTTGTCAAAAAACTTTGTTCGCGGACTTTGAATGTGAAAGACCTTGAGAAGATGGAGACAGACATTATCACCATTTTATGCAAGTTGGAAATGATATTTCCTCTAGCATTTTTCGACATTATGGTGTATTTGGTTTTGCATCTTCCGAAAGAGGCAATTCTTGGCGGTCCTGTGCACTTTAGGTGGATGTATCCCATTGAACGTTCGATGGTGGTTTTATAAACAGTAAGTAAGAAATCGTGCACGTCCGGAAGGTTCAATCGTAGAAGCTTACGTGGTAAACGAGGCCTTAACCTTTTGCTCAATGTACCTCCGGAGGGTTGAGACTCGATTCAATCGACCTGAGAGGAATGACGATCGCGTTAAATCCCAACCAAATCAGGAATATTCTATTTATAAGGTTGTTGGTTGTCCATTTGGTAAGAAATCAAGTATGCTCCTCAATCCGCAGTTAAAGCAAAAGGCTGAGTGGTATATCTTGAACAATTGTGCCGAAATTAAGGAGTACCTTAGGTGTGTTTTCTAGTCTTTTTTCAATAAATTTGTTTGGTTTATATACCGAGTAAAGGCAAAAACCATAACATTGTTGTCCGTTTGTAGTGAGCATATGGATGAATTAAGAAGATGTGGGGGGGGGGGGGGGCTCGAATCTTGAAGTTCAACAAGAAGCTGATTTTCCTCAGTGGTTCAAAGAAAGAGTATGTATATTAGTCAATTCTTTTCCGAAACCCCACTTAACCAATCCAAAACTAACTTTCAATGTTAATGTTGATAGGTGAACGGTTTGCATGAGTCAACACCTACTGAAGTGAATAATGAATTGTATGCTCTCGCAAACAAATCAAGCGGCATCGTGTTCTCATATCCAGGGATGATAGTGAATGGTGTGAAATTTGTGATTCATGGTCGTGATATGAAGCTTAAAACACAAAATTGCGGTGTAATGGTGCCAAGTGAGGAAGGAGTGAACTACTATGGAGTTCTGGAAGAAGTAATTGAATTGTCCTACTTAATGGGTTACAGTGTTGTCCTATTCAAGTGTAGATGGTTCAATACAAGTAGAATTAAAGTGGAATCCTATTTTACGACTGTTTATGTGAAGGAAGAATGTTATAAAGATGATCCTTTCGTTCTCGCATCTCAAGCGAAGTTGGTGTATTATCTTCAAGATGTGAAAAATGGGGATGATTGGAGGCTTGTTAATGAATACATTCCGAGGAATGTATGGGATTTCTCGAATTCAAATGTTGATGATACTGAGACCACAAATGATATACCAATATTGCAAGAAGTTAATTCTTCTTCATTTCAGCCGTGGGTAGAACTTCCAATTTTTTTATAATCTTCAGTATGATCGGGTTGATGTCAATCCCACTGAAGTGTACAACGTCGATGATTTGGTTGGCGAAGGTTCAGATGAATTTGTTGTCGATGATGAAGTTGAATTTGAAGACGACAAGTTGGCCGAGTATGAAGACGATGAGGATGACGACAATGTTCTAGTCGATAGTGATAGTGATAGTGGTGTTCGTAATGATGTTGTAGTTAGTGATGATGAGGACAGTGATATGTCATTTAAACAAGTATATGTAAATTTTTATTTAATTCAATGAAAACTTTATTTATTATCATTAATTAATGATAGTATTAGATATAGGTACACATGCACCTATTGGATGCCTTAGGGCTAACCAATGTATTCATGTATTGGTTCTCATTTTTTCAAGATATTTGATGAAATATCTTGAAGAAATGAGAATTAGTACATGATTGCTTTCTATCTCCAAGGGATCCACTAGGTCAGAATAGGGTAGGTTGGGAAAGACTATAAGTAATAAAATGTTAATTTTATAACAAAAAACAATAGACATGCACCTAGTGGATGCCTTGGGGATAGCCAATGTATTCATGTATTGCTCCTCGTTTTTTCAAGATGTTTGAGAAACATTTTGAAAAAATGTGGAGAACTACATGACTGCTTACTATCTCCAAAGGATCCACTAGGTCAGAATAGGGTAGGTTTGGAAATATCACAAGTAATAAAATGTTAATTTTATATATATAAAAAAAGTAATAAACATGCACCTAGTGGATGCCTTGGGGATAGCTAATGTATTAATGTACTATTCCTCATTTTTTTTCAAGATGTTCAATGTACTATTCCTCATTTTTTTTCAAGATGTTTGAGAAACATCTTGAAAAAATGTGGAAAAGTACATGACTGCTTACTATCACCAAGGGATCCACTGGGTTGGAATAGGATAGGTTGGGAAAGACCATAAGTAATCAAATGTTAATTTTATAACAAAAAACAACAGACATACATAATTTGAATTAGTTAATTAATGAATATTTTAATGTAGAATGGCCGAACCAAGTAATGACACAGGTGGTGGCTCCAAGAGAGGTAGGGGAGCTTATTACGGTGCCAATATCGAGAAAGAGCTGACCACCAAAAAAGTTAGCCATCTGAAAGTAGAGTTTGATGCACAAACTGGAAAAGCTATTCAAACGTACGACAAGTGGTTCAACAATTCCATGGCTCGTTATTTGCGTAGCACCATACCCCCAACTACACTAGCTTGGGAACAAGTAAAAGCAGTTAATATCCAAGTTATTCGATAGAGGCTATCTGTAAGCATTTTTTAGACCTTTAATAACTCACTATTAAAGATTTTGTCTATCTTCATAATATTTTAACAAATTCCAAATTTAATTGTGATTTTAGGACAAATTCATTTATCCACAAGACAATCTAGTAATCAACGATGCCATGGTAAGAAAAATGAAAAAGCATCTGACTGATTGGCGCCACACGACGAAGAAACATAAGGTAGAGGTTGGAGGAGAGGAGGACAACGAGAGAGCGAAGTCAAAACCTTTTGGGTCGATTACTTCTTCTGATTGGGCAATTTTATGCGATTTTTGGGCTTCTGATTCTTAGCAGGTATGCCGTAGATTTTACATTAATGTTTAATTATAAAATTACAATTAAGATTAATGAGTACTATTTTCTTTTTGAAGCGTATATCGAAGAGAAATAAAGAAGCTCGAGAAAAAATGACCATACCAGGAGGACACGGTTCCAAATCCATCGTTGCCCATGTTTATGATCACGTAAATTATAATAACATATATTCTTACATTTACGAAAATATTATAAAGGTAACAATGTTTAAATAATTTGCTTTTTTAGATGGACCTGTCTATTGGCGAGCTTCCGAGCATGATCGACACATTCGAGCACCTCCACAAGAAGAAGGATAAGTGGATTAGTGATGTAGCGGCAACAAAACATGTAAGTTGCATAACCTTAAATAATTTATGAACATTTAACTTTAAAAAAGTTTAGTAAATAATTAATAAATATTAAATATTAATTGGTTGGTGTCAATTAGTAAATATTTATTAATTATTAATTAAATTTTTAACAATTAAATTTTTATAATCTATGTGCCAATATTTTTATGATTAATGATTGTGGACTAAGATAAAAAAAAGAATGTAACTAATGTTGTCCCCGTATTAGGGAGCTTGTGGGCTGAAGTAAATTTGGTCATGAAAATCCATATCTAAATAAAAAAACATGCAAATATAGTTGATGTATATGTTTAGAGACGTAAATTCCTCATTAATGGAATTAACTACACTTACTGTATATATCAACAACATCTTCATGATTTTGATTTAGATATGAATTTTCATGACCAAATTTACTTTAGCCCACTTGCTCCCTGATACAGGAACAAAATTAATTACATTCTTTTTCAATCACTGGTCTGCAGTCATTAATGATAGAATGTTGGCAAATAGATAATAAAATTATAATTTATATGTTGTTATATTAAAAATTTATAAGTTAGGTTTTCAAATAATGTTATATTGGAATTTGAGATACGTACTTTTTATTGTGCAGGCTGAGATGACCGAGCGTCGAGAATCGTAGAGTACGACTCCTGTATCATCTGCTGCTTCTTGTGTCGGCGATAATGTCGACAGTATCAATTCCCGCCTGATATGGATATTGTCACGGATGTCCTTGGACCCCGCTCACATTATAAGAAAGGGTTTGGGGGGTTGCCTAGGTTGAAGGCAATTGGCGCAAAGAGGGCAGCATCTTCGTCAACTTCTCAAATGTCCGGGCAATTGCCACCTGAAGTGGGCACCATTTTGCAACAAACTCAGGACATTATGCTGGAAAATCAGAACCTAAACAAGTATACGACTAAACTTGAGAGTCGTCAACGATGTCAAGATGTCCTGCTCAGTGCTTTGTTGAAGCAGGTTGGTGAATTGGCTCCTGGTTTTACTGTCGACTTACCAGAATAGGATCCGGACGAGGACGATGATGCTGACGGGGGTGGGGATGATGAGGCGGGCAGTACTCATTTGTAGAACTTTTTATTTATTTATTTAAAGTTTAATTTATTAGACATTTAATTTACTAAACTACTTTTATATTTTCATGTTTGGAGAAGACAATAAATATTAATAGTTGTAATTTTTTTATTTATATAAAATTGTAATTTTATTTCTAATTAAATAATATTACTAAAAAATTAAATAATTATTAATATATTAAAATCAAAATTTATTAATTAATATTAATATATTGAAAATAAAATTAGTAATATTATCAAATATTTTATTTAAAAAAATCTTTTACCGGCGCAAAATTATGTTGGAAAAAGTCTCAATCTTCACTACATATATCCACCTTTACCGGCGCAAAAACGCACCACTAAAAGACACATCTTTTACCGGCACAAGTTTGCGCCACTAAAAGAGTCATCTTTTGTCGGTGCATTTTTGCGCCGCTAAAAGTGTTTTCCACAACAACGTGACAAATTTTTTTCCCGGTGCATTTTTTCGTCGCCAAAAGATACAATTGCCAGCGCATTACGTTTTGCATCGGCAAAAGTTCCATTATCGACGAGAGTACGTCGTGGACCTTTGCCAACGTAAAATTGCGTCGGTAAAACCCACATGGCTTTTGCCGACGCAATTCCTTACTTTTGCCGGTGCAATTTGCGCTGGCAAAAGTAAGGTTTTTTGTAGTGGATGTCACATTTGTGACAGTTCTCAACTAACGCTAATGGTGGTCAGGTTTGCGTCATGAAATTTCGTGTCACTTTTAAAATTGACGCAAAAAATTATTTGATAGCTCATAAGTGACACAAATAGTCTTTTTTGTAGTAGTGTTATTTTCTATCTCATTACTTATTTCCTCATCATTTTCTCACTCCTTACTTACTATATCTTATCATTTTCTCTCACCTCATTTTTTTCTCATCTCTTTCTTTCCTATCACTTTCTCTTTCATTTTCTCTCGCATCAATTTCTCTCTTCTCAATTTCTCTTTATTACTTTCTCATTACTCAAATTTTATCTCCTTACTTTCTCACTTCTCATTTTTTTATCACTTTTTCTTTCACATTACTTTATCAGATTATTTATTATAATCTTTTATAAGATTTTTCTTCGTGTAAATATATTCATTAATGTTCTATTTAAGATTTAAAAAAACTAAAATATTATTTTTTTTATCTTGTTTTTTGAAAACTACAAAAACTGTTTTTTGTTCTCACTTCTGAAAACACAACTTTAAAAATAAAAAACAGAAAACAATACCAAAAAGGCCCAAAATGGCTCACAAAAAAATCCTTCGATGTTGGTTAGAAACACTCAATGGGTCGCTTGGAAAGCAATAGGATAACATTTGGTGCTTGTTTGGATCATCTAGTGGCTTTTCGACTTCCATATCTGAAAAATGGCATAAATTGGTGGAGTATTTAGGGTTTGATTGGTTTGCGATTAGAAAACTGTGTTTTTAAAAAGTGTGATTCTGAAATGAAAATCTAAATTTAGTGACTAAAAATATGTTTCTGAAAATGTGATTGATTTACTATCTGTAAATTGTTTTTGAGTTTTAAAAAATAGAATATATGATTGGTAGAAAATCTGAAAATATAACAAAAACAAAATAAGTGATTGGTATATTTTGTATGAAATATAGCAACATGAAACAAATTGTGTATTATAATAAATTTTAATTTGCCAATATATTTAGTTAAATGAAATTTAAAATTAGTGCATTCATTAAATTTATAATAATTGTTCATTCTCATAACATTACATTTTTTTTTTATCAAAGTTACATTATTTTTAATTAATTAAGTTTTTTTATTATAGCTAAGCCAGATTGTCCAACAATATCATCTCAAACATTTTTCATCTTAGTGGTATAAGTTTTGACAGAAATTAATATATGGTGTCTTATAAATTTCACCTTGATCTCCACCTTGTTGAAACATAATGTCATTAATAGATCAGTGCATGCTAAAACATCAAACAACACTACAAAAAACGGGACTTGCGCCGGCAAAACCTAGGTAGTTTTTGCCAATGCAATTTTGCGCCGGAAAAGGACCGCGACGTACCCCCGTCGCTAATTTCACTTTTGCCGACACAAATGTAATGCGTCGGCAATGGTATCTTTTGGCGACGGAAAAATACGCGGGGAAAAATAAGGATGCGCCGGCAAAAATATTTGTCACGTTGTTGTGGAAAACACTTTTAGCGACGCAAAAATGCGCCGACAAAAGTTGACTCTTTTAGTGGCGCATTTTTGCGCCGAGAAAGGTGTATATATGCAGTGAGGATTGAAACTTTTGCCAACGTAATTTTGCGCTGGTAAAAGTATTTTTTAAATAATATTTTTGATTAAATTACTAATTTTATTTTCAATATATTAATATTAATTAAAAATTTTCGATTTTAATATATTAATAATTATTTAATTTTTTAGTAATATTATTTAATTAGAAATAAAATTAAAATTTTATAAATAAATAAATAAATAAAATTACAACTATTAATATTTATTGTCTCCACCAAACATGAAAATATAAAAGTAGTTTAGTAAAATAAATGTCTCATAAATTAAACTTTAAATAAATAAAAAAAAACTTCTACAAATGAGTTGTTCCCGCCTTATCATCCCCGCCCCCGTCAGCATCATCGTCCTCGTCCAGATCCTGGTCTGGTAAGTCAACAGTAAAACCAGGAGCCAATTCACCAACCTACTTCAACAAAGCACTGAGCAGGAGATCTTGACGCCGTTGACGACTCTCAAGTTTGGTATTATGCTTTTTTAGGTTCTGATTTTCTAGCATAATGTCCTCAGTTCGCTGCAAAAGGCTGTCCATTTCAGGTGGCAATTGCCTGGGCATTTGAGAAGTTGACGAAGATGCTGCCCTCTTTGCGCCAATTGCCTTCAACCTAGGCAACCCCCCAAACCCTTTCTTATAACGCGAGCGGGGTCCAAGGACATCCGTGACAATATCCATATCAGGCGGGAACTGACCGTCGACATTATCACCGACACACGAAGCAGCAGATGATAAAGGGGCCGTACTCTGCGATGATCAACGCTCGGTCATCTCAGTCTGCACAATAAAAAGCACGTTTCTTGAATTCAAATATAACATTATTTGAAAACCTAACTTATAAATTTTTAATATAACAACATATAAAATATAACTTTATTATCTATCTGCCAACATCCTATCATTAATGACTGCAGACTATTGATTGAAAAATAATGTAATTAATTTTGTTCCCGTATCAGGGAGGAAGTGGGCTAAAGTAAATTTGGTCATGAAAATCCATATCTGAATGAAAATCATGAAGGTGTTGTTGATATATACGGTAAGTGTAGTTAATTCCATTAATGGGGAATTTACGTCTCCAAACATATACATCAACTACATTTGCATGTCTTTCATTCAGATATGGATTTTCATGACCAAATTTACTTGAGCCCGCAAGCTCCCTGATACGGGGACAACATTAGTTACATTCTTTTTTTTTATCTTAGTCCACAATCATTAATCATAAAAATATTGGCACATAGATTATAAAGATTTAATTGTTAAAAATTTAATTAATAATTAATAAATAATTACTAATTGACAACAACCAATTAATAATTAATATTTATTAATTATTTACTAAACTTTTTTAAAGTTAAATGATCATAAATTAGTTAAGGTTATGCAACTTACATGTTTTGTCGCCGCTGCATCACTAATCCACTTATCCTTCTTCTTGTGGAGGTGCTCGAATGTGTCGATCATGCTCGGGAGCTCGCCGGTAGATGGGTCAATCTAAAAAAGCAAATTATTTAAACATTGTGACATATATAATATTTTCGTAAATGTAAGGATATAGGTTATTATAATTTACGTGATCATAAACATGGGCAACGATGGATTTGGAACCGTGTCCTCCTGGTATGGTCATTTTTGCTCGAGTTTCTTTATTTTTCTTCGATATACGCTTCAAACAGAAAATAGTACTCATTAATCTAGATTGTAATTTTATAATTAAAAATTAATGTAAAATCTACGGCATACCTGGTGAGAATCAGAAGCCCAAAAATCACATAGAATTGCCCAATCAGAAGAAGTAATCGACACAAAAGGTTTTGACTTCGCTCTCTAATTGTCCACCTCTCCTCCAACATCTACCCAATGTTTCTTCATCGTGTGGCGCCAATCAGTCAAATGTTTTTGCATTTGTCTTACCATGGCATCGTTGATTACTGGATTGTCTTCTGGATAAATGAATTTTTCCTAAAATCACAATTAAATTTGGAATTTGTTAAAATATTATGAAGATAGACAAAATATTTAATAGTGAGTTATTAAAGGTTTAAAAAATGCTTACAGATAGCCTCTTTCGAATAACTTGGATATCAGCTGGTTTTACTTGTTCCCAAGCTAGTGTAGTTGGGGGTACGGTGCTACGCAAATAACGAGCCATGGAATTGTTGAACCACTTGCCATACTTTTGAATAGCTTTTCCAGTTTGTTCATTAAACTCTACTTTCAAATGACTAACTTTTTTGGTGGCCAGCTCCTTCTTGATATTGGCACTGTAATAAGCTCCCCTACCTCTCTTGGAGCCACCACCTGTGTCATTACTTGGTTCGGCCATTCTACATTAAAATATTCATTAATTAACTAATTCAAATTATGTATGTCTGTTGTTTTTTGTTATAAAATTAACATTTATTCATTATTGTATTTCCATACCTACCCTATTCCGACCTAGTGGATCCCTTGGAGATAGTAAGGAGTCATGTACTTCTCCTCATTTTTTAAAAATGTTTCAACATTTTAAAAAAATGAGGAGCAGTACATGAATACATTGGCTATCCCCAAGGCATCCACTAGGTGCATCACTATTATTTTTTGTTATAAAATTAATATTTTATTACTTATTGTCTTTCCCAACTTACCCTATTCCGACCTAGTGGATCCCTTGGAGATAATAAGCAGTCATGTAGTAATTCTCATTTCTTCAAGATGTTTCTCAAACATCTTGAAAAAATGAGAACCACTACATGAATACATTAATTATCCCCAAGGCATCCACTAGGTGCATCACTATTCTTTTTGTTATAAAATTAACATTTTATTACTTATTGTCTTTCCCAACCTACCATATTCCGACAAGTGGATCCCTTGGAGATGGTAAGCAGACATGTGCGAGTACCCATTTTTTCAAGATGTTTCTCAAACATCTTGAAAAAATGAGTACCAGTACATGAATACATTGACTGTCCCCAAGGCATCCACTAGGTGCATCAATATTGTTTTTTGTTATTGAATTAACATTTTATTACTTATTGTTTTTCCCAACCTACCATATTCCGACCTAGTAGATCCCTTGGAGATAGTAAGCAGACATGTGCGACTACCCATTTTTTCAAAATAATTCATCAAATATCTGAAAAAATAAGTACCAGTACATGAATACATTGACTGTTCCCAAGGCATCCAATATGTGCGTGTGTACCTATATCTGATACTATCATTAATTAATGATAATAAATAAAGTTTTCATTGAATTAAATAAAAAGTTACATACACTTGTTTAAATTACATATCACTGTCCTCATCATCACTAACTACAACATCATTACGAACATCACTATCACTATCACTATCGACTAGAACATTATCGTCGTCCTCATCGTCTTCATACTCGGCCAACGTGTCGTCGTCAAATTCAACTACATCATCGACAACAAATTCATCTGAACCTTCGCTAACCAAATCATCGACGTTGTACACTTCAGTGGCATTGACATCAACATGATCATACTGAAGATTATCAAAAATTGGAAGTTCTACCCACAACTAAAATGAAGAAGAATTAACTTCTTGCAATATTGGTATATCATTTGTGGTCTCAATATCATCAACATCGGAATTTGAGAAATCCCATACATTCCTCGGAATGTATTCATTAACGAGCCTCCAATCATCCCCATTTTTCACATCTCGAAGATAATACACGAACTTCGCTTGAAATTCGAGAACGAAAGGATCATCTTTATAACATTCTTCCTTCACATATACGCTCGTAAAATTGGATTCCACTTTGATTTTACTTGTATTGAACCATCTACACTTGAATAGGACAACACTATAACCCATCAAGTAGGACAATTCAATTACTTCTTCCAAAACTCCATAGTAGCTCACTCCTTCCTCACTTGGCACCATTACACCGCAATTTTGTGTTTTAAGCTTCATATCACGACCACGAGTCACAAATTTCACACCATTCACTATCATCCCTCGATATGAGTACACGGTGCCGCTTGATTTGTTTGCGAGAGCATACAATTCATTATTCACTTCAGTAGGTGTTGACTCATGCAAACCGTTCACCTATCAGCATTAACATTGAATGTTAGTTTTGGATTGATTAAGTGGGGTTTCGGAAAAGAATTGACTAATATCCATACTCTTTCTTTGAACCACTGAGGAAAATCAGTTTCTTGTTGAACTTCAAGATTCGAGCCCCCCCCCCCCCCCCCCCCCCGTCTTCTTAAATCATCCATATGGTCACTACAAATGGACAACAATATTATGATTTTGGCATTTACTCGGTATATAAACCAAACATCATTATTGAAAAAAGACTAGAAAACACACCTAAGGTACTCCTTAATTTCGGCACAATTGTTCAAGATATACCACTCAGCCTTTTGCTTCAACTGCGGATTGTGGAGCATACTTGATTTCTTACCAAATGGACGACCAACAGCCTTATAAATAGAATATTCCCGATTTGGTTGGGATTCAACGCGATCGTCATTCCTCTCAGGTCGATTGAATCGAGTCTCAACCCCCCGAAGGTACATTGAGCAAAAGGTTAAGGCCTCGTTCACCACGTAAGCTTCTGCGAATGAACCTTCCGGACGTGAATGATTTCTTACATACTGTTTATAAACTGCCATCGAATGTTCAATGGGATACATCCACCTAAAGTGCACGGGACCGCCAAGAATTGCCTCTTTCGGAAGATGCAAAACCAAATGCACCATAATGTCACAAAATGCTGGAGGAAATATCATTTCCAACTTGCATAAAATGGTGATAATGTCTGTCTCCATCTTCTCAAGGTCTTTCACATTCAAAGTTTGGGCACAAAGTTTTTTGAAAAAACCGCACAACTCAATAATTGGCTTTCAAACTTCAGGAACCAAAAACGACCCAATTGCGGCGGGCAACAACTGCTGAAACAACATGTGGCAATCGTGTGATTTCAGCCCAGTTATCTTGCCATCATTGACATTGACATTCTTCGAAAGGTTTGCAGCAAAACCGTCTGGGAATTCAACTGACTTCACAAATTCACATAAAACTCGACACTCCAGGACACTGAGGGTGTAACTGGCATGAGATTTCTTCCACTTGTTTCCCTCTTTGCGGAGGTGGAGTTTTTCCCTAATTTTCATGTCTGCTAGATCAAGTCTTGCCTTGTCAGTGTCTTTAGATTTTCCCTCTAAGTTCAACAAAGTTCCCAAGACACTGTCGCAAACATTCTTCTCAATGTGCATTACGTCCAAGTTATGCCTCAACAATAACTCCTTCCAATAATCAAGCTCGAAAAATATGCTCTTATTCGACCAATTAAGTTCAATCGGAGCCCTTTTGCGTTTCACACCACCAAATTCTTTGTGTTTCCTAGGATGTCTAATCAACAAATTCTCTAATTGCTTCAACACATCATCACCAGAGTAATCTTTTGGTGGTGGCCTGAGTTCCTTGTTACCGTCGAATAGTGCTCGTTTGCTCCTCCATTCATGATCCATATCAAGAAACCTCCTATGGCCAATGTATGCAATTTTACTTCTAATCCCTACAGAGGGAGTTTCTTCATTGCATGTGGGACACGCCTTGTACCCTTTTGTGCTCCACCCAGACATCATAGCATAAGCTGGGTAGTCGTTAATGGTCCACAAGATTGTTGCACGCATATTGAACAAGGTACTATTGTATGCATCTCGTGTCTCGACATCATTCACCCATAACTCCTTCAACTCGTCAAGCAAAGGTCTCATATAGACATCGATATCTTTTCCAGGTGAAGAAGGACCTGGAATTAGAATATACAACATTAATGACTGTGGTTTCATGCACTTCCACGGCGGCAAGTTGTATGGGACAAGTATCACAGGCCACATGCTATAAGAGTTGCTCATGTTCCCAAAAGGATTGAAACCATCTGTAGCCAACCCAAGCCTAACATTTCGAGGTTCGGGTGCGAAAGATGGGTACAACTCATCAAGGTGCTTCCACGCCTTACTGTCAGCGGGGTGCCTCATCACACCATCTTCCCTTGGCCTTTTAGAATAGTGCCATCTCATATCCTCTGCAGTATATCTGGAACTGTACAGCCTTTTCAATCTCGGCGTCAACGGAAAGTACCGCATGACCTTATGGGCCACTTTCTTCCCATTCCCACGATTATCTTGCCAGCGACACTCACCACAAACCAGACAGAATTCCAAATTCACATTCTCCTTTCCAAAACAGTGCACAGTCATGCTTGCAAGCATCGATGGACTCATATCCCAATCCAATACTCCGCAACTTTGCCTTCGCCTCATAGTTAAACTTAGGTAAAATTGTTCCGTCAGGCATAGCGTCGACTAACAATTCCAGCAAACCATCAAAGTAATGATTGCTGCACTTGTTAATAACTTTCAGATGCATCAGCTTCACCAAGAAGTTCAACGCGGAATACTTTCGGCAACTCGGGTACAGTTCACTTGACATCTCCTTAAATAAATTGTCATACTTGTCACGATGTTGAGGATCATCTTGGGGAGGATCATTATAGTTTCCAGCGGGAACGTCATCTTCAGCGTAAACATCCTCCAGGATATCCGCTATCTCATCTCTGTCATGATCTCGTACCACAGCTGGTGGCGACGACAGCGCCTCTCCATGGTAATGCCACACTTTGTAGGACTGTACAATGCCATTGTTGAATAAATGCATCGAAATTGATTTTATAGGCTGGAGCTTAACATTCCCACATTTCTTGCGTGGACAGCGAACCAAACCCCGATCGTTCAACTGATTTTTGGCGATATCGAAGAACTCCTTAACACCATTTCTATACTCCAGAGACCAACGATTCCTCGCACTCATCCAGCTCCTGTCGCTCGCCATCTTTAAGCGAAATAATTAAGAAAATATTAATAATTATCTTAAAATGAGGGAAATGATAGTAAAAGTATTTCATGACTGTTTGTCTCCCTAATTATCACTAACTGATAATAATATCCTATCTCTGGCAAAAATAATTATTTATAGGGATATTTGCGGCTAAATTACTCAAACTTACAACTTACTAACACTTAAATGACACGTGGCACCACATGATTGGTACACATTATTATTATTATTATTTTAAATAATTTTTCATAAAAAAAATCATTTTATATTTTTCATTTTTTTAAAATAATCCAATTTATTGTTTTTCAATTTAAAAGTAACAAAAAATAATTTTTTCTCATTTAAAAAAAAAAATCAAATTTGTTGCTTTTAATCAATTATTTAAGATTAAGTAAAAGAAATATTTAATCTTAAATTATTTCTTGGATTTTAAACAAAATTACTTAATCTTTAATTGAAAAAAAGTAGACAAAATGATAAATAGGTTGATTTTAATAATAATAATAATAATAAATTAAAAAATTTGAGGATATTAACAATAAAAAATTAAATTAAAAAAAAAAAATCTATTTTTCATACTTAATCTTAGATTGAAAAAAAATTTGAATTTTTTTTTTAAAAATGTAAATTTTATTTTTTGTTAAATTAAAAATTATTTTAAGAATAATAACAATGTGGACCAATCATATAGTGCCACATGTCCTTTGACTAGTCTACTTTAACATTTACTTATTTATTACTTTTAATTTAAAATTAATTTAATTATACATTAATTTCATTTTGTAATTTTTTATTAAATTCTTCAATTTGTATTGGATTATTTACTTAATCAATAACAATTTTATTATATTTATATTTTATTAAATCATTTATATTTTTAACTTTTTCAATTACAAAACATCTAATATTAATGTTAAAATTAATTATTAATTATTATGATTGGTAATTTTATTTTATTTAAATTATAGTTAAAAATTATTTTTTTGATGAATTTTTAATTATACTTAAATTTTTATTTAATTAATTATTAAAATTTTATTAATTTTACTAACTCCAACAAAATTTGGGCAGCATAACGACTATATTTCAAACTATCCCAAAAATTGAAAAACCTACAAATTAAACACATATATAACCAGAATATTCCCAGAGCAATATACAGAATATTCCCATAGTATGCACAACATAAACCAAGATTAATAACATATATCAAATCTTTTTATATCAGTAACATCAAAATAATTTATTTAGTAAATATTTATAAACAAATAATATTTAATATAAAAAAATATAATATATATTTTTTTAATATACATAATCTAATCTATTTTTTAATATACATATTAAGCATTAAAATTAAAAAATATACATACTCAAATCAGTTTTTTTTTAATAAATACTAAAATCATATTTTGTTTTTCATTATTAATCTCATTTTTCTAAAACTACACATATTTATTTGTTTTTTTTAACAGAAAAATATAATTATAATATCAAATATCACACACATACATATATATTAATCAATTTTCTAAAAAAATTTAACATTAAATAAACATATGTACACACACATTTACATATATACAAATAAACATATATACATAAACAAATATATATACATGTATAAAAAAAAAGACAAATTTAAATATGCATATATATATCCGGACATATAAATATATACATATATATAAACTGATATATATAAACTGATATATATAAATTGATATATACATATATATTTATATCTAATATATATATAATCACATATAAATATATATATAAACCGAAATAAATATATATATAAACCGAAATATATATATAAACTAACCTTTAGAGTTGTTCCACCGAGAGATTGGAGCTATAACACACCTGTTTATAGGGAGAGAATAACAAAAAAAATATACAATTACAAAACGAAATATAGAGAAAAAAATCTAAAAATGTTAAAAATTTTATCATTTGATTTACTAACCTTGAGAGAAAAGCTTCACTATATGAGTTGAGCCATTGTGGGATTATGGCTCACGGGGTAGTCGGAGAAATTCACACAGAGGAGAGAGAGAGAGAACCTTTTTTTTTTTTTCTTCAGAAAAACAAAACTGAAATGGGGAAGAAGGAGGCTACGGCGGGTCTAATATCGTTATGACTTTTGTCGGCGCGTTTCGTTGCGCCGGCAAAAGTCTAAAAATGCGCCGACAAAAGTATTTATTAAACCCTACCACAAAACGTCGTCGTTTTACTTAGTACGACTTTTGCCGGCGCATTTTTAGACTTTTGTCGGCACAACGAAACGCGGTGACAAAAGTATACCCACCTTCTTTCTTGAAAAAGTGCAAAAAATTTAAAAAACACGTTTGACTTTTGCCGGCGCGTTAGGTGAAATGCACCGGCAAAAGTCTGTGGGGTTTTATTTGAAAACTGATGGCACTTTTGCCGGCGCAATTTGGGGTTACGCCGGCAAAGGTATTGCCCTTTTGCCGGCGCAACCCCGAATTGCGTCGGCAAAAGTCACCTTTGCCGGCGCATAATTGCGCCGGCAAAAGTGTTTGTTTTTGCCGGCGTAATTCACCAATTGCGACGGTAAAAGTGGTTTTTGCCGGCACAATTCCGAATTGCGCCGACAAAAAGCTCGTTTCTTGTAGTGCAACAAAGATATAGCAACATAAAATGCTTATAAAATTTTTACTAGCCACTTTGTTTTATTTCCTCCTATGATATATTTTTCGTTGGTAAAATTTTATATGTGCATGTATATAAATATATGTTATAATATATATATATATAAATTAGTCTAATAACCCAACCAAACATACCCACCATCTTAAATCGTTTTTTGTTGTTATATATGTATCCTCTTTTTTGTTGTTGTTGTATATATACACATATATATATAAAAACACAGAAACACACCGTTAACATATATATATTTATAGCATTTTTTATTTCATAAAGATTAAAAATAAAAATCTCACAATACATATATACATAAAACATAGCACATTTTAGAGATATTTTAGATTGATAATGGCAGAAGAAAGATAGAGTGGAGTGGAGCACAGAGAGAGAGAGAATAAATGGCTTTAGTTTTTAGGATTTTGGAGAAGAACTTTCATAAAATGGAGAAAACGATATTTTATCGTTTTTCATTTTGCATTGTAAAATCTGGATATTGATTTGGATTTGATTTTACAAAATAACTTACCAATCACTTATTTTGATGAGACCCACAAACTTTAAGTTTTCAAAACTATAAAATTGAACCCAAATTAGATAGCAATCACACCCTCAATTTCTAAAATGATTTCACTTTTTAAAGCAGTGGGGTGTGAGGGTTTTTTATTTTTATTATTTGGGTGTGATTCATTGATTTGGGTTATTTATCTAAGAACTATAAATTTTGATTTAAACCATGAATGTTGGAATCAGAAAGATGGAATAAAAGAAAAAGAATAATTATTTCGATTTTAGTTAGAATTTTAATTTAATTTTTGTTTTTGTTTAAATAATTAATTTATAAAATCAAGGAAATTTTGGTCATATTTGAAATTATTTTGGCCAATTCAATAAAACAATTTTACATCCAAAAAAATATTTTTTTGTAAAGAGAGGGTCCATTTTAGAATTCAGCTTAAATATAGGGATTCAAATTGATATAAATAAAAAAGTGTGTATTTCATTTAACAAAAATTAAAGTAAACTTTTGTCTTTAGATTAAACTTATAAATTATACTCTATGTAAAAGATTTTATAATAATTGAAATTATTTCATTAATATTTCATTGTCAACATCTTAATACATAGTTGAAATTACAATAGATATGCCTACTTTTAGTTATAGCTGAAGAATACACCTCTTATTTGTTTTTTATGTTTCCTAAAGTTCCTACTTTTCAATTTAATACTCCTGTTTGATTTACAATTTAACTTTTTCTTGCATTATTTTTAAGTAAAATGATTAATTTTCTTAAATTTTATGTTTCACTCGTCTTTATATAAGAGTATGGTGCGGATTGTGATGATAAGTTTATATAAAAAAATAATAATATAATTGTAATAAAATTAGTGATATGGATAATATTTTGTTCGAGCAATAATAGACACATATTAAAATTATACATAATGATTGCCTGATTAGTCATTAATATTAGCATTTATATAATTTTATGTAAGATCTATCATTTTAAATTATGTAGTTACATTATTGTGTATAATTTAACTGCCTGTTTTTTTTGGTAGCAATTTGAGTGTGTATTTTGATTGTACCATTAACATGGTTAATTGAATTCTAAATGGGGTATTTATTAGTGATGTACATGGGGCGGGGAATTGGTGGGGAGTGCTCCCCCCGTCCCCGTCCCCATTTATATTTCTAATCCCAGTCCCCGCTTATTCCTCGTCGGGGACGGGGTGGAGAATTCCTTATTGGGGTGGGGAATCCCCACAGGGAACCTATTTATTTAAAAAATAAATTTTAAATTAAAATTTTAAAATAAAAATCATAAATTATATGTAAATTAAAATATTAAACACTATCCTAAATAAAGTTTAAAATATTAAAAAAAGTTACTAATATACTACAGAAACACATAAAGAAAGATATAAAATACATATAAAATATTATAAAAATATATAAAAATATAAACGGGGCCCCGTCGGGGTGGGAAGTGCTATCCCGTCCTCGCCCCATTTAACATTCGGGGATTGAAAGTTATCCCCGTTCCTGTCCCGTTTCCCATTTAGATGAGGATTCTCCGCCCCATTAAGGGTGGGTCCCTGCAAGGCCCGTCCCCATAGGGAAAATGTGCATTCCTACTATTTATACTCAATTTAGCAAATACTAAGACCATTCTAATCTTAGTTTCATAAGTTTTTTATTTTTATTTTGGCCAGAGACTTAGTTTCATAAGTTTATTAATAATATTAATTCTTCTCACATGATGTAATTATTAAACAAAATGTGTAAAACTAATTAATATGGTGATGATTGGTAACATTTAAAAAAGGTAGTTTTTTATTTGTCAATTAAAAATTTGACAATTAAACATAAAACAATATTTGGTAACTCTATTTTTATTTAATATTTTAAAAATAATTAATTAAAATTCATTAAATTTTGAAAATAGAATTTTTTTCACTTTGAATTTTTTTAAAATCGTTTTCGACTTTTCGTTTCTTTTTTTCTTATCTTCTTCAAATCAACACCTCATTTTATATTGTTAAACAAAAAATAAAAATAAAAATTATCAAACGCATTTATTATTTTTTATTTTTAAAAACAAAAAAAAATAATAATTACCAAACATATTTTTATTTTTTTAAAATAAAAAAACAAAAATAAAAATAATATTTCCATTTTTATATTTAAAAAATTCAAAACCAAAAATTTTGCAACACGACCTATGTATTCCCGAGACTGACTTTGACACTCGAAATGAATGCCTGGCTTAAGATATGTAGTAGTACTGCTGTATCAGCTGCTGAATACTATTATTAACTAATTAACCAATTAATAAAAGAAAAAAATATTACTTTATTTTTGCTGTCGTCTAGTACAGCACATGTCTAGGTTTCCGCATGAATTCATGACAATATGAAGGTCATGTTCATCAACTTACAAATAATTTACCATATGTGCATGCATGTTTCTTCCTTCTGATTTGTTTGCAAAACTAATTTATAAGGAAAAACTAATAGATTTATATATATATATATATATTTATATTTATCAAAAGAATCATTATATTCAATCAATTCTTTACCGTACCTCTAAACTAACTTTATCTTTAATTATTGTATTATCAGTTACCACCGAATAATTTCATCATAATCTTTTTGTTGCTTCAATTTCTGCGCTGTATGTATTATTTATTTTTAAGTAAGGTTAGACACACTCACAAAGAATAATAATCCTACTTAAAATGATATAGAACTACTAATTTTAACTACTTAATTTAAAATATTAGTGATTACATTTAAAATTAAAAATAAATTTAAAAATATAGCATTATTCTTTTTTTTTTTTTGGTGGAATATTTTTCTATAAAGACTTATCAGGGTGATAATTTTGATTTATACGTTTCTATATCTAATTGGTTGGTTCAATTAAACAAAAATATTAAATGACAAGTTAAACCTTGGATGAGATAAAATTCTCTATCTTGAAAAGAAAAAGATAGGATACGTACGTTTTAAATAGTACTGTTGAACATCTAAACTAATCACAAACGAGTCATTTTCAGAAAGTTGGGTGTAGGGAAGGTTTAATAGGCACAATGATCAAGATTATGACCCCTCCATTAATGTGTACCATGTATTTATGTTTGAAAGATTTGCACCATTGAAAATGAATTATAGGTAAAATTGCCACATGTTAATCTCACCTGTAACTTGAAAATTCTAAGACATTATCTTAAACAAATGAATCATTATATATATATATATATATATAACAGACCAAGTGGCAGGTTGAGGGATGACATTATTAAAGTTTTGATACTAATTTAAGTAAACTATTTATTTGATTTGTCATCATATAGATGTGTAGTACTGGGATATAATTTCATGTAGAAACCATACGCATACATACATTTATATATTAGATATAGGTATCATCAACCTTATTCAAGTTTAGTTTATCGGCAATCCCTTCTTTTTAGGTCTTCATTTGGTTGTGTTTATTTATATATACACATACGTACACTACAACTATCACACGTGCATATCTTATAGTCCACAAATTCAAATTTGCATGAATTTTTTAAGCAAATATAGTTCAAACTTATTGAGAGGATTAAACAGATCAAAGGGGGGACCATTTATCCATAGACAAGTTCTAGTCTTTCACTTTAAATTAATCAAATTAGAAGCCTTTAATTAGGTAGTATAGAGAGTAAGAACAAACCCTATTCTCATGGTTTCTTCTTTTCCACACAATCAGTCTACTTATAGTCATAATAATTATATTATAATATTATATACCGACCAATTTCATCTCCACGTCATCACTTCGTGTAGCTTACCTAAGCTACATCTTTACTATTTCGTTTAATCAAGAATTGTTTTCCAACTTTTGTCAACTAAAAACAAAAATTGTTTTCCAACTCAAGCGTATATCACGATCGAGTTATATTGATTTTCTTGAGAAAAAAAATGTATACTAGTCATATCACTTTGACAATGTATATATAATTATTTAATATCGAATATTAATGATCACGTCACAATTAAGTGATGATATATATAATTTATGTAGAGTACTGAAAATTATGGCAAACAAAAATTTATACCGTATAGCTCATCGATCTTATTTCTAATTTTCAAGTGAATCATCATATGATATTATTTTTTAATTAACCCTAGCTAGTATTACTTTTTCTTGTTCGTATTTATATTATATTTAAAAATACATGTGGTATATATGCACACATACACAAAAATTAACATGTATATATATATATTATATACATGTATACATAATACTACATGCGTGCGCGCTTACCCACACAACATTTATATAAAGGGGATCAATCTTATATATATAGTTATATATAAAGCATCATCATCAAGAGAGAGAGAAGGGGGAGCAACGTGTCTATGTTTGGCAGGCTCAGAGAGATTTAATTTTCTTTAATTATCGAGAGAATATGTTTGATAATTTAGGCAATAATAGAGAAAGAGAAGGGTTTCACTACAATAATTGCTCATCCGGGCCGAGTAGTAGTCATGAAATCGATCAAGATGGGTTCATCAAGGAGCAAGATCGGTTGCTTCCAATAGCCAACGTTGGGCGAATCATGAAGCAGATTTTGCCCCCAAACGCCAAAATCTCCAAAGAAGCCAAAGAGACTATGCAGGAATGCGTATCGGAGTTCATAAGCTTTGTCACTGGAGAAGCCTCCGACAAGTGCCACAAGGAGAAGAGGAAGACGGTGAATGGCGACGACATTTGTTGGGCGCTGGCCGCGCTCGGCTTCGACGATTACGCCGACCCACTCAAGAGGTATCTGCACAAGTTCAGAGAGCTAGAAGGGGAGAGATCTTCAGCTCATGGTGGCCAGACTAGTAATAGCAACAACAAAGGTAGTGGTAGTAATAATAGTAATAATACTAGTAATAATCATAATCTTGATCAAAATCATCATCATCATCATCATCATCACCATCATCATAGTCAGAATAACGACATCATCAATTCCAATTATATTGGAGGGTGTGGGGATCGATCCTGATCCTGATCATGATCACCAACAACATCATGTCCCTTCACATATATAATAGTACCAATACTTATACTTCACTCACGTTTAATGTGATTGAGAGGAGTAATAACTCTTTTTCAAGGCAGTTTTGAATGGTAATTAATCAAGATCAGTTTCCAATATCTCATGTATGTTGTATTATTTTGATTATATATATGGGGGGCTTGCTGAGTTGGGAGGGGGGAACTTGGGGATATTCAAATTAGGTTTTTTATAATCTGTATGTTAAAGATTAGATCGATCTTTCTTTTCTTCTTTGATATTTGACTACTGTTAATTAGTAGCTTATTAACTGAATTTGTGAACTGAGATTGTAGCCGATCATATATAGATCATCCTTGTATCTTTATTTCTTTTAAAATAAGAGATATATATCTCTTATTTATTATGGAATTTGGTCAAGTATTACAAAAAAAATATCTACATCTTATTTTGACCATTTTGTATAAATATAGCATTACATATACATAGTACTGTAGGATTGTGTATATAGATTAATCATCTTAAATATATTTATATTTGTTTTTATATAGAGGCATAATTTGAAAAATTACAGTATCTTATTCTTTTTTTATATAACCAGAATATATATAGTGGAAGGATATATTAATTCTGATAACGTTCATCGAAGGCTTAAACATTTAAATAAAGCCTCACTAGTGTGTTTTAAACTAATTCACAATTGATGAGATTACAACCGATCTGTTTGACATTATATTACTTAGGGTTTGTGGATTTTTCTATGTAACTACTATTACTGAATATTGATCATAAAA
Source organism: Humulus lupulus (assembly GCF_963169125.1). Taxonomy (NCBI): domain Eukaryota; kingdom Viridiplantae; phylum Streptophyta; class Magnoliopsida; order Rosales; family Cannabaceae; genus Humulus; species Humulus lupulus. Next base: position 74,917,802 of record NC_084793.1, read on the forward strand.
TTAATACTAGTAGGACGCCAGATCCTTTATATAGAAGAGATATAACACATTTTAAGTTTAAATCAAACTTTTTTGATAATAGGCCTAGGTATTAATTTATTTGTTTTGTACTATTTTCACCTATTAATTTTATTTTTCGTCATTTCGTTTAATGACCTGAAATTCTTTTATAAAACTCATCACTAATCTTTATGTAATTTTACTTTTCAAAAGTACTAAAAACATATATAGAGGAAGGATGTTTAATTAGACAAAAAAAAAGTAGTTTTTGATTGAAAACCACTTAAGAGTTGTTTGTTTTGAGTAGTTGAGTTGTCTTGGAAAATGTAGAGGTGCTTAGAATGGAGGGAATATTAAACTCCAATGTAGAAAATGATTAACTTTACTCTTAAAATACATGTGGGACTCATACAAATTATTAACTTTAGCCTCTTAAAATTTGAACCAAACATAGGAAGAGTTTTAGATTCTCATTCCCACTTTTACTTTACCCCATACCAAACAGCCCCTTAAATTATATTTTATGGCCATAGTTTGTCCAAGATAAATATTATAACACAAGTATTTTACTTGCTATTGTTAATTTCAAGAGTTTGTATGTTCTTATTTTTTTTGTTTAAAAATAACAACTTGATAGTTACACCATATATTTACCGATAATTAAACGTTTGTCGAAATTTAAAGATTACATATGTGAATTTAACAAATTTATAATATATATTTGAATTTTCTCAGGTTAATAATTAAGTACTTTTACTTTATCAATTGCCCATTTTACTGATAAATGGAATCTAAAAATTAGATTCCATGCCCAGATTACGAAGTTATATAAGATGATGAAATCATATGTCTACCTATTACATATAATTTTGGCTATTTTTCATAAATATGTTTTTATATCATTATTGTGCAAAAATATAGGGACTACTTTTCCTAATTTGTATGAGATTATTTATTAAAGAGAAAATTAAAGTATGAGAAATACAATTGTTAAATAATTAGGTATTGGAAACTTAATTAAGAGTAAAACTATAAATTAACTTTTATACAAAAATATGGAAAACTAACTCCATAAAAGGTAATATTTTTTTAGAAAAAAGCATAGAATAACTTTTTTTGAAAAAAAACCATATTGTTGCAAACTTTATTAAAAAAATCCATATAAAATATAATTTCTTCTATAATTTTCTATACAAGCTGAAGTTATTAATGTATTTATATGTAACAAAATAAATGAAAAACACCATGACACTACCATGTCATCTCATCATATAAATTATTGCTATAACACACGTTATTAAAGCGTACATCAAATAAAGTAGCATCTTATGTATACATATAATTGAATTCAAAATCAGGTTCCATTTATAGTAATTTAGTAAATTGTATTGGGCACCATTAATCACACACGTACATGCTACATCATATAGTGTTAAACTTACGTTAGTATACACCAACACTCTTCCATATATATGAGACCAATTAATCAAACAACTAGATGAGTCCAAATTTGACCTCTCTATCAATCTATCAATCAGTAACCACAATTTAGCAACTAAAAATAAGAAAAGAAAGCGAGAGAGAGAGAGTAATCATATATAGCTAGCTAGCATCGATCTATAACACATTCCATCAATCTTAAGCAATAATGGCTACATATGTCCGGTACTATTTGTTGATTTAGGGTTTTCTTTTGGTTAACCCTATATCTGGAGACCACTAATTATATATTTATGTATATAACTTGTGTATTTATTAAGTGGTTGTTTGTATTTTTTTAAAAATTCGTATACGTCTCGACCCGCTATAATGTTGTTTTGAATCTTTTATTTTCAAATGGAGTTGGATCCACTTCCCACAACTTAGATGTCAAAATTATTTAGACGTTTTTGGTACGTGGATTCTTCGATAATGGAGACAAGTAAGACTATATATAAATATGCATAAAAATATAGTTTCTATACATGGAATAGTTTGGAGGTTTCTTGGATTCATCTCCTATTAAGTACTTCTCCCCTTTGTTTAATTAATTAACAATTCGAATTAACTAAAGATACTCTTCATTTGTTTTATTGATATAACTAGCTACCAAAAATAAGATACACAAAATGATACAAGACGTGAGACAGAATGGTCATAGGGATATGTGGATACCTACATATACCATACATGCACATATGGGACAAATTCTCAATTCGACATTATAAGATTGTCATGATTTAATTTCAACCATATAATAAATCTATACAATTTCTAGTATCTAATATAACCCCAAATTTTGTTTAATTTTTAATGGAACATTATGTTGATATTTATTTACAGTAATATTATTCTCCAACTTAGTTTTTTTAATTTTACTTAAATATGTAGTTTTAAAATTTTGACATTTAAATTCATAATCTTTTTAATAGTTTGCATTTGTTAGTCTTTTTTCCTTTTTCATCCAGATGTTTTTTTATAAAACTTGAATTTTGTAGAAAATCTCCATCCTATACTTCAATTTTGTACTTATTATGTACTCAAAAAGTTGAATGGGAAATCGAAAAAGACCAATGAATACAATCTTTTTTGTTTTTGAAAAGAATGAATCCAACTATTTGGAATGTTAGGAATTTAAATGCTAAAATTTTGAATATTGGAGATCTAAGTGTGAAAAATAGGTTAGATTGACACCTTATATCAACACCTACACCTATAAGAAAAAATGTTTTTAGATGCGGAACAATTAGAGGTAGACATAGTCCACCGGTAATGCACGGGTTATTAGCGGCGGACTACTGGGTCAGCCGCTAATAATATGGAAATTAATAAAAAAAATTAATTTTTTTATTAGCAGCGGACTTACCAATTATTAGTGGCGGGTAGTCCGCCGCTAATACACTGTCCGGGAAATGAAAAGTTGTTCAGTTTCAAAATTATTAGTGGCGGGTATATATCTGCCGGTAATAAAACTATTATCGGCAGGACATATTAATACCGGCAAGACATATTAATAGCGGCGGGTCCCATCGCTAATAGTTTATTAAGTAATGTAGTTTTAATTTTTTTTGTTATATGTTATGTGAACATAATGAAAATTATAATGAATATTATTTAATTTAGTTAATTAGTATATATTATTATAATTAATTGAAAATTATTAAAAAAAATTAATTAGTATTTAATTAGAAGTTAATTTTTTTTTGGCCCGGTATGCTTGTGATTAATGGTTGTTCACTACAACCATCAATTACATGGATATCGGCACATAAATGATAAGTTAAAAATATTAATAATAAAATAATGAATGAAAAAGATTAATAAGATTTATCCAATTATTTTAAAAAAATTATCTAAGAATTAAATAATAATTCATTTGTAAAATTATTATTATTACAAAATAAAAAATTATGAATGAAGAATTAAATAAATAATAATTTATTTTTTAATTATGTAATTATTTTTAATTAATTTAATGAATTAAATAATAAAAGTTTGATATAAAATTATCTAATTAAATAATTTAATTTAATTTAATAAAATTTTGAAAAATTAGTAATAAATAATAAATTATTTTAAGAAAAATTATTAATTTTTTATTAAATATTATTATCTAATATTAACTAGTATTAAACTATTTGAATATACAAATTGATAATTTTATTTAATAAAAGTTTTAAAAATTAATAATGATTAATTAAATAAATAATAAATTATTTTAAGAATAATTATTTTTTTTATTTAATAACATTATCTAGTATTAAATAGTATTAAATTATTTGAATACATAAACTGATAATTTTATTTAATAAAAGTTTTAAAAAATAATAATGATTTATTAAATAAATAATAAATTATTTTAAGAAAAATTATTAATTTGAATAACATTATCTAATAATAAAACATCATAAAATAACATAAGATATTATAATATTGCATAAGATTTCAAAAATGATAACAAAATTATTTTTGTTATCCATTCCTATTCACATTACTAAAACTCACAGGCTCTTATAACACTTTAGATGGCGAGTGACAAGACTTGGACAACATTGAGAAATCGTGCTTGTTAAGAATATTGGAATGGTCTACAATCTTTTTTGACGATGGCCTTGGAACATAAGGATTCTGATGAAAGAATTAGGTGTCCATGTGTCAAATGCATAAATAAGAGGCTTGAGATTTTACGTGTTGTCGAAGCACACGTATTCGATAGGGGTTTTTTATCAAGGTTATGAGAGGTGGATTTATCATGGGGAAGCAGAACTAGATATTGTTGATGAGGTGGTTGATGAGGATGAAGTCGACGAGATGATTCCCATAGTGGAGGACTTCCTCTTACCAACAACTGAGCAAGTAGACAATAATTACGGTGCGAGTCAGTATTACGACGAGTTGTTTGAGGAGATTGAAGTTGAGTTGTATCCTGGATGTGATTGGATTTCTTCCCTTCACTTTTTAGCTAAGATATTACATTTGAAAGTTAGAGGGGAGATTCCTAACAACAATTTCGATGAATTATTGAAGTTGTTACAGCTTTCTTTTCCGAAGGGAAATAAAATTCCATCAACGTACGACGAGGCTAAAAAGAGATTGAAGAAATTAGGGTTGGGATACTAGTCGATTCATGTGTGCCAATATGCTTGCTGCTTATTTTACAAAGAGCATGCAAATAAAGAGGAATGTCCAGTTTGTGGAAGTAGTCGATGGGTTAGTTTTGAAAAAACTAAAGGAAAAAAGGTGCCGCATAAGGTGAAGCGTTACTTTCCATTGACACCCCGGTTGAAAAGACTATACAGTTCAAGGCTTACAGCGAAGGACATGCTATGGCACCACACTGGGAAATCGAAAGATGATAGGGTGATGCGACACCCGGTGGATGGGACGGCATGGAAGAACTTTGATGCCAATCATCCTGCTTTTGCAAGTGATCCTAGGAATGTTCGTTTAGGCTTAGTTGCCGATGGATTTAATCCATTTAGCAACATGAACCTAGCATACAACATGTGGCTTGTGGTGTTGGAAAACTATAATCTTCCACCTTGGTTATGTATGAAAGACAATAATTTGATGATGACCATCCTTATTCCTGGTCCAAAATCACTGGGTAAGGACATAGATGTATTTCTAAGACCATTGGTGGATGAGTTGAAAGAGTTGTGGGTTAACAGAGTTGTTACGAGAAATAGTACAACCAACACTATGTTCAAGCTGCGCGCAGCCATTTTATGGACAGTTAATGATTTTCCAGCTCTAAGTAGTTTGTCTGGATGGAGTGGTCAGGGATACAAAGCTTGTCCCACGTGTAATGAAGACACATCTTCCATCCGAGTGATCGGTAAGACATCTTATGTTGGTCACAGAAGATTCTTGCCCAGTACACATCGAATGAGAAGGGACACTGAGTTCAAAGGCCAAATTGAGGGAAGACGTCCTTCGAGACGATTTAGTTGTGAGGACATATTAGAACAAGTGAACAACCTTCCACCCCAAGTTCCAGGAAAACACTTGCAGTTTGGAGGTGTGAAACGTAGAAGAGTTGCGGAAGACAGAAATTGGAGGAAAAAAAGCATCTTCTACGAGCTTGATTATTGGTGTACAAACATTTTAAAACATAACATTGATGTCATGCATGTCGAAAAAAATGTGTGTGATAGTCTCCTTTGCACAATCTTGGACAATGACAAGTCTAAGGACACCACTAATGCAAGATATTATTTGAAGAAGATGGGAGTAAAGGAATCATTGTGGATTTATGAAGATGAAAATGGAAAGTTGATGAAGCCGCATGCTTCTTACGTGTTAACTCTTGTTCAGAGACAGCAATTTTGTCAATTTATTAAAGAAGTGAAATTTCCAGATGGCTTTTGTTCAAATTTGAAGAAAAAAGTAATCGAGAATGAAACAAATATCATTGGGTTGAAATCCCACGACTGTCATGTTCTAATGCAACGATTATTGTCAATGTGTGTTCGCAAGTTTCTCCCAAAAGATATATCGACCACCATTTCTGAACTGTGCAATTTTTTCAAGCAAGTATGTTCGAGGATTATAAATGTTAAAGATATGGAGGAAGCACAAAAAGACCTTATTATGATATTGTGCAAGATGGAGTTGTTTTTTCCTCCTGCTTTTTTTGATATAATGATTCATTTGGTCTTACATTTGCCGAAAGAAGCGATTTTGGATGGACCGATATTTATGAGGTGGATGTATCCTTTTGAAAGGTACATGAAAAAATTGAAGAACTACGTGGGAAATAAAGCTCATCCTGAAGGGTCAATAGCTGAAGGCTATGTTGCAGATGAGGCTTTGACATTTTGTTTGATGTATTTCAAAGGGGTTGAAACAAAATTTAACCGTCTTGATTGCAGTGAAGATGTGGTGTATGTCCCACGACACCTTTCTGTGTTTCAATCTCAATGTCGTCCCCTGACAAAGGGAACTCTCAAGCCTCTCGACCTTGTGACTCGTGAAATGGTTGAATGGTTCATACTTGACAATTCTCCCGAAATTCAGGATTACTTAGAGTAAGTTTGTTCCCTTTAAAGTGAAATTTATGTTCATTCCAAATTGTTTTATCTAATATAGTAAAATCATTCAAATTTACAGCGAACACGTAGAAGAGATCAAACTGAAATACCCAGATGGTGATCATAATTTTTTACACAAGAAAATTTTTCGCCCGTGGTTTCATAAGAAGGTAAAAATGAGATTATTTTTAAACCTTTATTCTTGTAATGGTATTTTTGTCATTCTAATATAGGTTTATTAATTTATTTAGATATATGACTTGCACAAGCTTGGATCCTTAGAGAATGGTGATGAGTTGCTAGCTTTAGCATCTAGGTCAGATCACTTGGCAACCTACTACGATGTTCGATTTATCGCATATGACTAAGATCAAAAGTGCACCACACAGAATAGTGGAGTGTCTGTTGTGGGAACTGAAGGTTTTAACTATTATGGCACACTTCAAGAAGTACTGGTGTTATGTTTCACTGGTGCATATTCAGTTGCATTGTTTCGGTGCAAATGGTTTAACACTGATTCAAGCAAGAAGAAAACAATCACTGAAAATAATATCACTAGTTGAGTCGTATATACTTGCTATCCAAGCTAAGCTAGTATTCTATCTCGATGATCTACTTAGAGGTCGATACTGGAAAATTGTTGAGGATGTCAATCATCGTCAAATTTGGAACATCGAGGACGATGAAGTTGATGTTGATGTTGATGTTGTACATGACACAAGCTCATCAAATTTTGTGTTGACCATGGATCTCGGTCAGTTGGTTATGGAATCTCATCAACCTGCAACATATATTGGCACTATACAAAATTCACCTTTTTATCAATTCGATGATAATTTCATAAATGACGACTTAGGCGAAGAAGAAGTCGATGAAGAAGATGAATTGCTAGTTGATATTTGTGATGATGATGTTAATCATGTGTCTCCGATTGATGTTAATTTAATTAATGATGAAAGTGATAGTGATTATTCTACCTAGTTTTTATATTTTTGTAATAAAGACAATCATTTAAAATATAATAGATGAGACTTGTAATCATTTTCTTCATTTCCATTGGTGATATTTGATACTAACCAATAACTTTTGTTCTTAAGTACAATGTCAGCTAATATAGCCACCTCTCACGGAGGAGATGGTGGTGGTCTAGACCCGCCAGATCCTAGTAGAGTACCATCTTCCTGCGAGTCAGGTTAATAATAATTTTCAAATTTTGTTCATAGCTTGAAATTCAAGCTCAACGAATGTTTAATATATATTAATATTTTAAATTTTGGTGATTGTTGAAAATGTGGATAGCTGAACTGCCGAGAAGAAAGGGTCATGGCCTGGCTAATAACATACCACTTGAAATTCGAAGGCAAAATGCCGGGAAACCACTAGATCTTCAGCTTGATCCTTGGACGGAGAAAGTGGTTGGCTTGGCGGACCAAGCTTTTGTCCGCGAGATAGGCCTCTAAGTCACCGTGTTGTTGCCAAGAAATTACTTGGATTTTGTTGATGTACCTCAACAATTTAAGGAGCAAGCTGTACAAAAGATGAAGGTAAAAAATTAGAACAAGTCTTATGGTCTAAATTTTTTATTATAATCATTTACAAATGAAACTAATGTGTTATTTTTTTAATGTAGCATTTTTATAATGTTGATGGTCATCCAGAACCCGATAGAGTTATGAAAACTATCTACACAAAGATGCGCAAAAGGTATTCTAAGAGAAAGAACATTAGACATACTCACTTCAAAAAATATTACTCTAAGTCCAAAGATTTGGAGAGTGTTCTCATTGCCCCACCTGACCACTACACCAAGCACTACAAAAAACGTGACTTTTGCGCTGGCAAAAGCCCCCTGGGCTTTACCGACACGCTTTTGCGTCGGCAAAAAGTGATGGTGTAAATCCGTCGATAATGTGACTTTTGCCGACGCAAAATGAACTGCGCCGACAATTGTTTCTTTTAGTGACGAAAAAATGCGCTAGGTAAAATAAGGATGCGCCAACGAAAAAATATGTCGTGAGATCGTTGAAAACACTTTTAGCTGCGAAAATTTGCGCTGGCAAAGATATTTCTTTTAGTGGCGCAATATTGCTCTGGCAAAGATGTTTCTTTTAGTGGCACAATAGTGCGCCGACAAAAGAAGTTGTTTTTAGTGGCACATTTTTGCGCCGGTAAAGGTTGAGACTTTTATCAACGTAATTTTGCGTCGGTAAAAGTATTTTTTAAATAAATTATTTTGATAATATTACTAATGTTATTTTCAATATATTAATATTAATTAATAAATTTTGATTTTAATATATTAATAATTATTTAATTTTTTAGTAATATTATTTAATTAGAAATAAAATAAAATTTAAGATTTTATAAATAAATAAAAAAAATTATAACTATTAATGTTTATTGTCTCTACCAAACATGAAAATATAAAAGTAGTTTAGTCAATTAAATCTCTAATCAATTAAACTTTAAATAAATAAAAAAGTTCTACAAATGTGTACTGCCCTCCTCATCATCACTGCCCCGTGAGTATCATCGTCCGGATCCTCTTCTGGTAAGTCGACAGTAAAACCAGGAGGCAATACACTAACCTACTTCAACAAAGCACTGAGCATGACATCTTGACGCCGTTGGTGACTCTCAAGTTTAGTCGTATACTTCTTTAGGTTATGATTTTCCTGCATAATGTCCTGAGTTTGCTGCAAAATGGTGTCCACTTCAGGTGGTAATTGCCCAGACATTTGAGAAGTTGATGAAAATGCTGCCCTCTTTGCGCCAATTTCCCTCAACCTAGGCAACCCCCAAACCCTTTCTTATAACGCGAGCGGGGCCCAAGGACATCTGTGACAATATCCATATCAGGCGGGAACTGACTGTCGACATTATCGCCGACACAAGAAGCAGCAGATGATAAAGGGGTTGTACTCTGCAATGCTCGACGCCCAGTCATCTCAGTCTGCACAATAAAAAACACATATCTTGAATTCCAATATAGCATTATTTGAAAACCTAACTAAGAAATTTTTAATATAACTACATATAAAATATAACTTTATTATCTATCTGCCAACATCCTATCATTAATGACTGCAGACCAGTGATTGAAAAAGAATGTAATTAATTTTGTTCCTGTATCAGGGAGCAAGTGGGCTAAAGTTAATTTGATCATGAAAATCCATATCTAAATTATAATAATGAAGATATTGTTGATATATACAGTAAGAGTAGTTAATTCCATTAATGGGGAATTTACGTCTCTAAACATATACATCAACAATATTTGCATGTTTGTGATTTAGATACAGATTTTCATGAACAAACTAACTTAGCCCACAAGCTCCCTGGTACGGAGACAACATTAGTTACGTTCTTATTTTATCTTAGTCTACAATTATTAATCATAAAAATATTGGCACATCGATTATAAAGATTTAATTGTTAAAAATTTAATTAATAATTAATAAATAATTACTAATTGACACCAACCAATTAATAATTATTAATTATTTACTAAACTTTTTAAAGTTAAATGATCATAAATTAGTTAAGGTTAGGCAACTTATATGTTTTGTCGCCGCTTCATCACTAATATACTTATCCTTCTTCTTGTGGAGGTGCTCGAATGTGTCGATCATGCTCGGAAGCTGGCCAGTAGACGGGTCCATCTAAAAAGGCAAATTATTTAAACATTGTTACCTTTATAATATTTTTGTAAATGTAAAGATATAGGTTATTATAATTTATGTGATCATAAACATGGGCAACGATGGATTTGGAACCGTGTCCTCCTGGTATGGTCATTTTTGCTTGAGCTTATTTATTTCTCTTCGATATACGCTTCAAATAGAAAATATTACTCATCAATCTAGATTGTAATTTTATAATTAAACATTAATGTAAAAACTAAGGCACACTTGCTAAGAATCAGAAGCCCAAAAATCACATAGAATTGCCCAATTAGAAGAAGTAATCAACCCAAAAGGCTTCAACTTCGCTCTCTCGTTGTCCACCTCTCCTCCAACCTATACCCAGTGTTTCTTCATCGTGTGGCGCCAATCACTCAGATGCTTTTGCATTTGTCTTATCATGGCATCGTTGATTACTGGATTGTCTTGTGGTAAATGAATTTGTCCTAAAATCACAATTAAATTTGGAATTTGTTAAAATATTATGAAGATAGACAAAATCTTTAATAGTGAGTCATTAAAGATTTAAAAAATGCTTACAGATAACCTATGTCGAATAACTTGGATATCAGCTGGCGTTACTTGTTCCCAAGCTAGTGTAGTTGGGAGTACGGTGTCACGCATATAACGAGCCATGGAATTGTTGAACCACTTACCATACGTTTGAATAGATTTTTCCAATTTGTGCATCAAATTCTACTTTCAGATTGCTAACTTTTTTGGTGGCCAGCTCCTTCTCGATATTGGCACTGTAATAAACTCCCCTGTCCCTCTTGGAGCCACCACCGGTGTCATTACTTGGTTCGACTATTCTACATTAAAATTTTTCATTAATTAACTAATTCAAATTATGTATGCCTATTGCTTTTTGTTATAAAATTAACATTTGATTACTTATGGTCTTTCCAAACCTACCCTATTCCGACCTAGTGGATCCCTTGGAGATAGTAAGCAGTCATGTAGTTCTCCACAATTTTTCAAAATGTTTCTCAAACATCTTGAAAAAATGAGGAGCAGCACATGAACACATTGGCTCTCCCCAAGGCATCCACTAGGTGCATGTCTATTGTTTTTTGTTATGAAATTAACATTTTATTACTTATGGTCTTTCCTAACCTACCCTATTTCGACCTAGTGGATCCCTTGGAGATAGTAAGCAGACATGTACTTCTCCTCAGTTTTTTTTAAGTGTTTCGCAAACATCTTGAAAAAATGAGGAGCAATACATGAATACATTGGCTATCCCCAAGGCATTCACTAGGTGCATGTCTATTAATTTTTTTTATATATAAAATTAACATTTTATTACTTATTGTCTTTTCCAACCTACCCTATTCTGACCTAGTGGATCCCTTGGAGATAGTAAGCAATCATGTACTAATTCTCATTTTTTTCAAGATATTTCATCAAATATCTTGAAAAAATGAGTACCAGTACATGAATGTTGTACGCCTTGATATTCAGCCTGGGTCTTTTATGCAGCTCGAGTACAGCTGGCTAGCTAAGAACAGTACTAAGGGACCCACAAGTTGATATTTCCTCTGCGAAGGCAGTGCGACTCCGCAGGTGATAACACGACCTGAGGAATACAAAGCATTAAGGCACGAGCTAGAGATGGATATAAAATACAGCATCCTGGGCACGAGCTGGTGTTATGTTCAGGTCGTAGTACTCTGACAACCTTCCATGTCCAGGAGTCTTTATAAACCTGGACACGTTATTTATAAACGTGCGTGGTCAGAAATTACATCTCCGTTATCCCTGAATTCTTGGACACATAACATAAACGTGCATGATCAAACATCACATGTCCGATTATGCCAGGCGACCCATGATCAATTCTACCTAATGATTAGACCATACCTTAATATATATTGTAATATTCATCATTTGTGGAAGACAGGGCACATATAGGATGGGTATCCACATGATGACCCATGCGCCTATCCTGTGATGGTTTTTCTATAAATACCAAGACCTTGGATAAGAGGAGAGGTTGGGTTTTTTCTGTGTAATGCAAATACTTTGTCGAAATATAGGGAGACATACAGTAATAATATAGACTCGTGGACTAGGGAGATTTTAGCCTCCGAACCACGTAAAAAGGAACGAGTGTTCTTACTATATCATTCTAAGCATCCTTAAGAGTCATTATTCTGACTACGGTTTATCCTTAAGCACTAGTTTATTCTAGCTAATAACGTAATACACTGTTGGCGAAAAACTGCGTCAACAAATACATTGACTATCCCCAAGGCATCCACTAGGTGCATGTGTACGTATATCTGATACTATCATTAATTAATGATAATAAATAAAGTTTTCATTGAATTAAATAAAAAGTTACATATATTTGTTCAAATTACATATCACTGTCCTCATCATCACCATCTACAACATCATTACGGACACCACTATCATTATCACTATTGACTAGAACATTGTCGTCACCCTCATCGTCTTCATACTCAGCCAACGTCTCGTCTTCAAATTCAACTTCATCATCGACAACAAATTCATCTGAACCTTCGCCAACCAAATCATCGACATTGTACACTTCAGTGGGATTGACATCAACCCGATCATACTGAAGATAATCAAAAATTGGAAGTTCTACCCACAACTGAAATGAAGAAGAACTAACTTCTTACAATATTGGTATATCATTTGTGGTCTCAGTATCATCAACATCGGAATTTGAGAAATCCCATACATTCCTTGGAATGTATACATTAACGAGCCTTCAATCATCCCCATTTTTCACATCTCGAAGATAATACACCAACTTCGCTTGAGATACGAGAACGAAATGATCATCTTTATAACATTCTTCCTTCACATATACGCTCATAAAATTGGATTCCACTTTAATTCTACTTGTATTGAACCATCTACACTTGAATAGGAGAACACTGTAACCCATCAAGTAGGATAATTCAATTACTTCTTCCAGAACTCCATAATAGTTCATTCCTTCCTCACTTGGCACCATTACATCGCAATTTTGTGTTTTAAGCTTCATATCACGACCATGAATCACAAATTTGACACCATTCACTATCATCCCTGGATAAGAGAACACGGTGCCGCTTGATTTGTTTGTGAGAGCATACAATTCATTATTATCTTCAATAGGTGTTGACTCATGCAAACCGTTCACCTATCAACATTAACATTGAAAGTGAGTTTTTCATTGATTAAGTGGGGTTTCAGAAAAGAATTTACTAATATACATACTTGTTCCTTGAACCACTGAGGAAACTCAGCTTCTTGTTTTGAACTTCAAGATTCGAGCCCCCCCCCCCCCCCGTCTTCTTAATTCATCCATATGCTCACTACAAACGGACAACAATGTTATGATTTTTGCCTTTACTTGGTATATAAACCAAACAAATTTATTGAAAAAGACTAGAAAACACACCTAAGGTACTCCTTAACTTCGGCACAATTGTTCAAGATATACCACTCAGCCTTTTGCTTTAACTGCGGATTGAGGAGCATACTTGATTTCTTACCAAATGGACGACCAACAGCCTTATAAATATAATATTCCCAATTTGGTTGGGATTCAACACGTTCGTCATTCCTCTCAGGTCGATTGAATCGAGTTTCAACCCCCCGGAGTTACATTGAGCAAAAGGTTAAGGCCTCGTCCACCATGTAAGCTTCTGCAATTGAACCTTCTGGACGTGCACGATATCTTACATACTGTTTATAAACCGCCATTGAATGTCCAATGGGATACATCCACCTAAAGTGGATGGGACCCTTTTGTGGGGCACATCTTATACCCTTTTGTGCTATACCTAGAAATCATAGCATAAGTTGGGTAGTCGTTAATGGTCCACAAGATTGTTGCACGCATATTGAACAAGGTACTATTGTATGAATCTCATGTCTTGACACCATTCACCCATAACTCCTTCAACTTGTCAAGAAAATGTCTCATATAGACACCAATATCTTTTCCATGTGAAGAAGGGCCTGGAATTAAAATAGACAACATTAATGACTGTGGTTTCATGCACTTCCACGGTGGCAAGTTGTATGGGACAAATATCACTGGCCACATGCTATAATAGTTGCTCAAGTTCCCAAAAGGATTGAAACCATCTGTAGCCAACCCAAGCCTAACATTTCGAGGTTCAGCTGCGAAATATGGGTACAACTCATCAAGGTGCTTCCATGCCTTACTGTCAGCGGGGTGCCTCATCACACCATCTTCCTTTGGCCTTTTAGAATAATGCCATCTCATATCCTTTGCAGTATATCTCAAACTCTAAAACCTTTTCAATCTCAGCGTCAACGAAAAGTACCGCACGACCTTATGAGCCACTTTCTTCCCGTTCCCATGATTATCTTGCCAGCGACATTCACCACAAACCAGACAGAATTCCAAATTCGCATTCTCCTTCCAAAACAGTGCACAGTCATGCTTGCAAGCATCGATGGATTCATATCCCAATCCAATACTCCGCAACTTTGCCTTCACCTCATAGTTAGACTTAAGTAAAAAATTTCCGCCAGGCATAGCGTCGACTAACAATTCCAGCAAACCATCAAAGTAATGATTGATGCACTTGTTAATACTTTTAGATGCATCAGCTTCACCAAGAAGTTCAACGCATAATACTTTCTGCAACCTGGGTACAGTTCACATGACATCTCCTTAAATAAATTTTCATACTTGTCACGATGTTGAACATCATCTTGGGGAGGATCATTATAGTTTCCAGCGGGAGCGTCATCTTCAGCGTAAACATCCTCCAGGATATCTGCTATCTCATCTCTATCTTGATCTCGTATCACATCTGGTGGTGGCGGCAGCGCCTCTCCATGGTAATTCCACACTTTGTAGGACTGCCATTGTTGAATAAAGGCATCGAAATTGCATTTATAGGCCGGAACTTAACATTCCCACATTTCCTGCACGGACAACGAACCAAACCCCGATCGTTGGCTATATTTTTAGCGATCTCGAAGAACTCCTTAACACCACTTCTATACTCCAGAGACGAACAATTCCTCACACTCATCTAGCTTCTGTTGCTCGCCATCTTTGAACGAAATAATTCAGAAAATATTAATAATTGTCTTAAAATGAGGGAAATGATAGTCAAAATATTTCATGACTGTTTATCTCCTTAATTATCACCAAGTGATAATAATATCCTATCTCTGGCAAAAATAATTATTTATATTTACCAAAGAAAATGTAGCTAATTATTAATTATTACAATTTGTTAAATCAATTACTTATTTACTACTTTTATTTTAAAATTAATTTAATTATACATTAATTTCATTTTGTAATTTTTTATTAAATTCTTCAGTTTGTATTTGATTATTTACTTAATTAATAACAATTTTATTATATTTATATTTTACTTAATTATATTTTATTAAATCATTTATATTTTTAACTTTTTTCAATTACAAAACATCTAATATTAATGTTAAAATTAATTGTTAATTATTATGATTGGTAATTTTATTTTATTTAAATTGCAGTTAAAAATTAATTTTTAGATTTATTTTTTAATTATACTTAAACTTTTATTTAATTAATTTTTAAACTTTGTTGACACGGTTTTTCGCCAACAATGAATTATATGAATAACTAGGATGGATTAATGCTTAATCATACACCGTGCTAAGAAAGTGATAATACTCAAGGATGTTGGAAATTAGCTGCAAAGAAAATGATCACTCCTTTTTACGTGGTTCGGAGGTTAAAATCCTCCTAGTCCACGAGTCAATATTATTGTTGTAAACTTCTCTCTATTTTTACAGAGTATTTGCATTACCGAAAGGACCCAACCCCTTGCACTACCCAGGATCCTGGTATTTATAGGAGAATGATTTCTGGGTAGGTATTGGGGTCATCCCATGATCTCTTGATCCTTCACATCATCTCTGTGACATTGATGATTAATATCTAAATTTTACATTGAAGTGTGGTCTAATCAATAGATAAAAAAGATAATGGGCGGCATGGCCTAAATCAGGCGTGTGGTGTTTGATCACGCACGTTTATATTGCGTATCCGGGAATTCGGGAATAAAACAGACACGTGATGTCTGTTTTATGCACGTTTATATTGCGTGGTCAACTTTATAAAGACCCTGAGGTACGTCAGACCTTTGGTGTACCACGAGCTTAACGTAATGTTAGCTCGTGCCTTTTGATGACATATTACACAAAATGGCTCAAGCTATTTGTATAGGGGATGGCACCGAATGTCCTCGGATGAGAGGTGAGCACGTGGTGCATCGATTATGGCTTTTTATTAGCTCGTTGTACCCGAGCTGTCTCAACAAGGTACGTGCTAATTTTCAGGGTGTACATTTGCCCCCCAAGCCCCTGCTCGTGTTCCATGACGTCACTTCTGACTTACACAGTAGGGACTTTTAAACTCCTATTGCGATCATCCAAACCCTGTCCATCACTTGAGTATCAGACATGTGGAACGCCGTGATTGGCGTCTGTTCGGGTTTCGAGGATTGTATTAAATGGCCTGGCCACCTTTTGCTGTCATTTTGTCTTTCGAATTATGACCCTCGTATCTCGCATTAATTTGATCGGACTGTCCTCATTTCCTCATGCCTTTTACGTATAAATAGGGTCGGCAATTTTCAGTACTCATCACCTTTCATTCGAAATTTTTCTTTATTTTCTCTCTTCCGAGTTTCAAAATCTCTTCTTCTTCTTCTGATTAAAATCCCAGAAATCCCCATACTCTCGCCACAAAATCCCTTAAGAAGTCCAGTCTTAAGGATTCCTCCAGAACTCGTACTTCTACGCTGCCTGCAACCTTCGTTTGGAAAATATATTGTAAGTTTCCTATTATTTGTATGTTTTGATTTTCTTTTTCTTTGTCATGCAAATCTACATTTCATAGTCATAAACAGTAGGTTGTTTCTGAATAGCTTTTGGAGCATAGGTTCCAATTTTAGGCGTATTGAGTAGACCCTAAAACATGTCTAGGATTGTGATGTTCATAACTAGGTAATTTCAGGGTAAATTTCTGGGTAATTTTAGGAAATACCCACTCGGGATATGGAAGACGAGAGGATTTTAGGGTATAAAACCGGGTAGCTTAAGGGTCACGTTTCTTGGGCAGTTTTTCTTTAAAATCCTTTTCCCAAGGAAAGTAGTGGCCTGACTTGCATGACACATGGATCCCTGAATATCAGGGGTCTGTTGGAAAACCTAGGCACGTGGCATCACCCGGGCTGATTTTGCATCAGCTTGTGTGTTAGGACATCTTGCCTTAGTTATTTCTCCTCTTCAAAAATTCTACGTTGCCCACTAAAAATATGTCATTTTTATTTGATAGGCGATCTAATGGCACCCAAGAAAGGCACATCTAAGAAGAACGCAACTGGCTTGTCGTCCCAGAAATCTCAAAAGGAAAAGGAGGTCGTCCCTGATTTCCCCTTGCCTGAGTTTGGCCCCGTGGTGAAGAAGGAGGTTGCGGTCGCTCCTGACGCCTTTTTCGAGGCCGAGAGGATTGTTTCAAAGATAACGACCCAAGGACGAGTCAATAAGATCCTGTTGTCCCATAACATCGAGGCTGGGACAGGTTCCTTCATCGCCCGTCCTCCCTACAAGGGGGAGTGGAGCTGCGCACCACTCTAGGATGATTTCGCGGTTTGGAGCGATGAGCACTTAAAGGCCGGGGGCTTTCTCCCCCTCGCCCAGTATTTCGTGAACTTCCTCAACTACGTGAGGTTGGTGCCATTCCAGCTCCCCCCCCAACTCGTATTAGCTGTTGGCGGGGTTGAAGTACCTCTTTCTGAAGCATGAGTGGGAGGTCCCCACTCCGGCAGACATTCTCTACTTCTTCTGCCTCAAAGCTAGTCCGGACCAAAGGGGGCGAGGTGACGGGTTCTACTACTTGACCCGGTTCCCGAACACGCCTTCAGTAATCGAGCTGCCTAGTCATCCCAACGACTTCAAAGACCAATATTTTCATGTCGAATGGGTTTCGCAATTGCGAATACCATTACTTCAATCGTCCTCGTAAGTTTCCTTCCCATTCTCAGCTCGCGAGATTATCATTTTTTTATTCTTAGATTTCTCGCGTGTATACTGATTGGAGCATTATCGTGCAGCCATTTTTGTGAGGACGGCCGAATCGGTGACCCTTGGTGGTCAGTATGATACCCTGGCGGGGCTTCCGCCTAATGAGAAGGACTACCGCCAGCTCGTGTCTGATGACATGATGTTGGCATGTAAGTTAATCTTTGTAGGCCAGACTCTGGCCTTGAGGAGGACGCAGGCTACTTACGCAGTAGCCCGGGAGCTGGCACCCATCCCCGAGGGAGGCGTCGTGGTCGTCGATGGCGATGAGCAGGAAGAGGAGCCCGAGGTGCCACTTGTGCGAAAGAAGCGAGATCTTGAGATTGCTCGAGAACCTGAGGTGGACTGAGCTCAATCGGGGGCAGCAGCCGACCCCTCCGGCCAAGGTAACCCATACCCTTTTCGGGACCTAGATAGGGTAGCCGCAGATCTTAGGATAGTTAGGTTTAACCCAAACCAGCTCGTGCATCATCACCAAAGCGACCCTGACCGCAATATAACCCTACTCCAGTGTGTCAACCAATTAGTACTACGTCCCGACATGGGCCGTCCTAGGGGCACCATAGCAGTAGATAACACCTTGTCTTTTAGGTCGGCCTTCTTTGAGGAGTATGGAACCAATCTTAGGTTGTGGCCATCCCTTCTGCAAGGTGTAGTTGCTCCTGGACTTAGGCAATACGTATAGGAGTCCAGTCCCGAGGTAGAGCTCGACCCGGAACCTCCCCTAATCCAAGAAGTGGTTGACTTAGAATTTCCTTCCCCTATAGCAGCTCTAAGCCTGGAGGTCGTGGAAATAGACTCCTCTAGCTCGGAGGGTAGGATTTTTTCTACATCGAATGTATTCATTATTATTATCTTTTTTTTTTATGAATGTATATGCATTTTTAACGCATTTCCCATTCTATTTTCAGGCGAGGAGATGGCACAGAGAGGGGAACCTGACATCCGCTCGATGTTCCAAGAAGGGAGATCTAGCAAGGGTCCCTTTGTCAAGAGGCTTCGGTCTACTTCAAAGAAAATGCCGCCCCCGACTGCGGTTGCCTCCCAATCCCTGGCTAAGGGGAAAGGCTCGGGCTCAAGCTATGCCCACCATAGCCCCAGAGAAAAGAGGTCTGACTGCGCCCCCTCCTCGTTTTCCTCCACTTCCTGCTCGGGACCCGGTAGCACCGGTTGGTCCCCTAGCTCCAGTGGTCCCTGTAGCCACTGTTCGCATTCCCGTCAACCCCCAGGATCTGGAGCTGATTCTAGACACCTTTCGGGGGACCATCTATGAGATGGCGAACTACTCAGTCGAGCACTTTTACAAGGCCAAGCCCAACGACCTGAGGGTGATCGAGGAGAGGAGCCCGGAGAATGTCATGGAGTCTGCCTTGGGGATGAACCTCACAGTGAGCTTTTCCCTGACCTGACTTTCATTATATGTATATTTTACTTTTCTGGCATGTGCTTAACTATTTCTTTGATTCCTACAGGTGGTCTTGGCTCAACATCACATCATATCTTGGGCCAGGGCTAGGAACGAAGAACTCAAGGCCGAGCTGACTGCGGCCCAAGCTGCTCTCGTCGCCGCTCAACAGATCGAACAGAGCACCAAGGCTGCTCTAGCGGTGGCCCAAGTGGGTGAACAGGCGGCGAAGGCGGCCTTAACCACTACTCAAGTAGGCAACCAGGCGGTGAAGGCTGCCTTGGTAACCCTTCAAACCAAGCTCGAGGGGGCCAAGGCCAAACTGCTGGAGGTCGAGGCAGCCATTCTGGAGGAGAAAAAGGCATCAAAATCCTCCATGGAGAGTATGTTGTATTACTGCTGGGCCTTCAACCAGGACGGCAACTTCTCCTTCATGGCCTCTGGCATGTGGGTGCACTACCTTGAGAAGTTAAAGGCTCGGCTACAACAGGAGCTGCAGTCTGAGACCGGGGAGGCCTCTGTTGCTGGCGAGCATGAGACTGAGGAGGTGACGTCCTCAGAGCGGCCTGGGGGGGCTAGATAGATTTTTTTTGTATTTTTCTTTTTGTAAATGCTAAGCACGAGGTTATTCACCTCAAGACAATTTATATAATTTAATTTTAGTTATTCAAATTTTACTTGTTCTTCAACCTTTTTCTCATACTTTATGATGTGCTCGATAAAAACTTAGTTCGTGTCAGTTTTATTGAATACTCCACTTTTTCCTTAGAAAAAACATTGTTAATCAATTTAACCAACTTCTAAGTTTTGGAACCTGGTCGTGTCTAGGGTATTAAATTTAAAAACTTAGTTCGTGTCAGTTTTATTGAATACTCCACTTTTTCCTTAGAAGAGACATTGTTAATCAATTTAACCAACCTCTAAGTTTCAGAACTTGGTTGTGTCCAGGGTATTAAATTTAAAAACTTAGTTCGTCTCAGTTTTATTGAATACTCCGCTTTTTCCTTAGAAAAAACACTGTCAATCAATTTAATCAACCTCTAAGTTTCGGAACCTGGTCGTGTCCAGGGTATTTAATTTTAAAAAAACTTAGTTCGTGTCAGTTTTATTGAATACTCCATTTTTTCCTTAGAAAAAACATTGTTAATCAATTTAACCAACTTCTAAGTTTCGGAACCTGGTCGTGTCCAGGGTATTTAATTTTAAAAAACTTAGTTTGTGTCAGTTTTATTGAATTCTCCGCTTTTTCCTTAGAAAAAACATTGTTAATCAATTTAACCAACTTCTAAGTTTCGGAACCTGGTCGTGTCCAGGGCATTTAATTTAAAAAAACTTAGTTCGTGTCAGTTTTATTGAATACTCCGCTTTTTCCTTAGAAAAAACATTGTTAATCAATTTAACCAATTTCTAAGTTTCGGAACCTAGTCGTGTCCAGGGCATTTAATTTAAAAAAAACTTAGTTCGTGTTAGTTTTATTGAATACTCCGCTTTTTCCTTAGAAAAAACATTGTTAATCAATTTAACCAACTTCTAAGTTTTGGAACCTAGTCGTCGAGTTATCTTCCCCCCAAGTAATCAGGAAGTGGACTTTCTAGGTTACTTTGAACTAATGGCTTTGAACTTTGAAATCGTACAGAGACACAAATGTACTATAAACATTTTTTTTATATACTTCTAAAATTAAATGGCTTTTATATCCAAGCCTAACATAGATAGGTAGTTTGATCACTGATAGTATTTTTTCAAATGTATAGCATTCCAGGTCCGTGGTACCATTTCTCCATTAGGTCAGGCCAATTTGAAAGTTCCTTCCTGTACGATTTCGATTATCTAATAGGGCCCCTCCCAGCTCGGGCCTAAGGCACCATCTTTGGGGCCCTTGCTTGCTAAAAACACCCTTCGGAGTACCAGGTCTCCTAACCCAAAGGCACAATTCCTGACCTTTGAATTAAAGTAACGAGTGATTTTTTGATGATAATGTGCGCGTTGTAACTGTGAATCTTCTTGCTTTTCATCAATCAGGTCAAGGGATGGGCTGAGTAATTTATCATTCTTCTCCTGGCTGAAGGTCTGGATCCTGTGCATAGCTATCTTTGTTTCGACAGGAAGGACGACCTCACTTTCGAAAGTCAGGGAAAAAGGGGTGTGTCCCGTCGAAGTTCGGTGTGAGGTCCGATACGCCCATAGTACCTGCGGGAGCTGCTCGTGACAAACTCCCTTAGCATCGTGTAGCCTCTTCTTAAGGCTTGCCTTGAGTGTTTTGTTCACAGATTTGACCTGCCCATTAGCCTAGGGGTAGGCCACTGAGGAGAAACTCTTAATTATGCCATGTCTCCCACAAAACTCAGTGAAGAGGACGCTATCGAACTGGGTTCCATTGTCTGATACGATCTTCTTTGGCAGTCCGAACCGGCAAACGATATTTTTAACCACAAAATCGAGGACTCTCTTTGATGTTATTGTTGCCAGGGGCTCTATGTAACACCCCAGTTACCCCAGGATAGTTACGGTGAACGTTGAACCGTGAATTTAACTCGTTACCAGAGTTCTTTGGTTAAAAACGTGCTTCTAGGTGTTATTAACAGGCTAAGATGGAAAACCAATCAAAAGGAAATGATATATTTTATTTAAAACATAAAACTGTCATGGGCCCATAAAAACGTTTACAAGTTATTTACAACTCAAAATGGTCATTACTGTTTATATTTACAACCCGCCGACCTAAGCGGCAAAAAAAGGGTAAACCCCCTAGTTCCTCTGAGAACTCCTTGGCCGTGGTGGTCAAACGGCCGCATATATACACAACACCACCTAAGCTCTCCACTCAAGGCTGGGTGAGCTTTTCTTTCCGTTTACCTGCACCACATAGCACCCATGAGCCAAAGCGCAACAAGAAAACACAATAACGCATGATTATAATATCAACAATGATCATAATAATCATTCATGACTTTCAGTCCAAAATAGAAGAGTGATAGTTGAAAAGTCACTAAGGTGGGTTCCATTCCCTTTAGCCATGTGACGATAGGGTCACGTGGGCTTTACAAATAAGTGATCCTTTCACTAGCTTATCAAGATAGATGCTCGATGAACTAGTCACCAATATAACCTACCGCATGACCATAGAGTCACAACCATGGGATTCCGCTCCCTAGCCATGTGACAACCGTCACCTAGGCCTTTGGCCTTAGCTCTGAGTAACTAGTCGTAGACTAGTCAAGCACTTATAATTTTCATCGACCTTAGGGTCGGTCCAGCATTATTGCTTCTAGAGTCATTCAATGCTGATATCGATTAGATCTAATATTTTATCGGCCCTGCGTTCATGACGCTTATGCCATTTCTGACTCTCAGGTCAGTAATACGCGACCAATGCTGACCCTGACTAGTCAGTACCATACACAAGTAAGCAAGCTTTGCTAAGCATTTAATATGCAATAAATGTCCACATTTAACAACCAACATGCCTCTACAATAACCATGCATGTCATATACATAGGGTGCAGTTTTCTTATCTCTGGTTCGAGCGAGAATTAGTATAAGAACGACCCTTGAGAACGATCAACCTTTTAATTCCTTGACGGTCACCTAGTCATAACCAAATATGGAATTCCTTCAATGAAATGAATAACAAAGGTTCCCGAACCAAAACCTAGCCTCCGAGACATCGAATCCTACTAAATTGGGTAGTAGGATTGATTCTGAGGCCTAAGGCTTGAATCCCTAAGGCAAAATCCCATTTCTGGCCAAAATGCACTAAGGGCCGCGGCCCTCCCTGGCCATGCCGCGACCCGCCCCTCAAACAGAGGCGGCCTCCCTTCAGCTCCCAGCACAGGCCGTGGCCCTCCCCGGCCATGACGTGGCCCTTCGGCTCTGAAACTTCCTCCTCCCATTTTCTCAAGCTTGGGCCGCGGCACTCCAAAACAGAGCCGCGGTCCCACCTGAAACTCAGTCAAAAACCATGTTTTCCTCCCTTTGAACTCAATCTAAAGCCTGATTAAAACTCCCCCAATATCACCAAGAAAATCCCCCAATTGCTACCACAACTTACCCTTCATACAAGCATCAAAACCCAAATGAACTTCCTCCAAATATGGCCCTCCCGGCCTACTAATCCAGCCATTAAACCGCATTAGGGATTTTGGGGTATTACAACTATCCCCTCCTTACATAAATTTTGTCCTTGAAATTTACCTGAACAGCTCGGGATACTGACTCTGCATATCTGACTCTAGCTCCCAGGTCGCCTCCTCGACCTTGCTGTTCCTCCACAATACCTTAACCAAAGGTATTGTCTTATTCCTGAGGACCTTGCCATTTCTGTCAAGTATCTGGACTGGCTACTCCTCAAAGGAGAGATCTGCCTCAAGCTCTAGATCTTCATAGCTCAAAATATGATTCACATCAGATACATACCTCCAAAGAGCTAAAACATGAAATACATTATGCACCGCTGACAATGCCGGTGGCAAGGCCAACCTGTAAGCCACCTGACCAATCCTCTCCAGGATCTCAAATGGACCTACAAAGCTAGTTCTCACCCCTTTCCATGGCGAGACTCTAAGGAAGACATAGTCTCCTAGTTGGAACTCTACGTTCCTGCGCTTGGGATCTGCATAGCTCTTCTGCCTACTCTGAGAAGCAATCATCCGAGCTCTAATATTCTCAATGGCCTCACTGGTCCTCTAAACTGCCTCAGGACCCAAGTATCTCCTTTCACCTGTCTCATCCCAATGAGTGGGAGATCTGCACTTCCTACCATACAACATCTCATAAGGTGCAACCCCAATGGTAGACTGATAACTGTTGTTGTATGAAAATTCTATCAAAGGTAGATACTTACTCCAAGATCCACCAAAGTCCAGCACACATGCTCGCAGCATATCTTCCAATATCTGGATCATCCTCTCAGATTTCCCATCTGTCTGAGGATGATAAGTAGTACTAAACTTCAATTGTGTTCCCATGTCCTTCTGTAGACTCCCCCAGAATTTAGAAGTAAAAGTGGGGTCACGATCTGACACGATCGACCTTGGCGCTCCATGAAGGTGCACGATCTCTCTCACATAGAGATCTGTATACTGATCAACTGTATATGTAGCCCTCACTAGCAAGAAGTGAGCTAACTTGGTGTAGCGATCCACTATCACCCAAATAGAATCATGCTGACCAACAGTCTTGGGTAAGCCCACCACGAAATCCATCGTGATGTCCTCCCACTTCCACTTTGGGATATCTAGAGGCTGCAATAACCCAGATGGTCTCTGATGCTCAGCGTTGACCTGTTGACATGTCAAACACTTAGCCACATATTCTACTACATCCCTCTTCATCCCCGGACACCAATACAACGATCTCACATCCTAATACATCTTCGTGGTGCCCGGATGCAAAGAATAAGGAGTAGTATGAGATTCATCCAGAATCTCTCGCCTCAAAGCAGTATCTAACGGAACACATATTCACTCCTTATATTGCAGTAAACCTAAATCAGACACTGTATAATCTCTGGATGTTCTAGCAAAAACATCCTCTCTGATCTTGATCAGCTGTGGATCACTCAATTGACCTTCCTTGATTCTCTCCAACAGTGTAGACTGTAGCGTAATATTGGCCAACTGACCCACCAGCAACTCAATACCAGCTCTGGTCATATCATCAGCTAACTCTCTGGCTATCAGCCTCGCACCATAAATCTATCCCGGAGCCTTCCGGCTTAAAGCATCTGCTACCACGTTGGCTTTTCCTGGATGATACAAAATCTCACAATCATAATCTTTTACTAACTCCAGCCAACACCTTTGTCTCATATTCAAATCTTTCTGGGTGAAGAAGTATTTCAGGCTCTTTTGGTTTGTATAGATCTCACACTTCTCTCCATAAAGATAATACCTCCATATCTTTAAAGCAAAGACCACAGCCGCCAACTCCAAATCATGAGTGGGATATCTCTTTTCATACTCCTTCGACTGATGAGAGGCATAAGCAATTACCTTCTCTGACTGCATCAGAACACAGCCCAAACCCTGATGAGAAGCATCATAATAAGTCACAAACTTCTCCTGATCTGTTGGAAGACTCAGAATCGGAGGTGTAATCAATCTCTGGTTCCGTTCTTGGAAGTTGTTCTCACATTTATCTGACCACACAAATTTCTGACTCTTGCGTGTCAGCTCAGTCAATTCAGTGGCAATCTTTGAGAACTCTTCCACGAAACCCCTATAATAACCTGCCAATCCAAGGAAACTTCTAACCTCAGAAGCATTCTTTGGCCTTGGCCAATCTTTGACCACCTCAATCTTCGCTGGATCTACCTTAATCCTCTCCTTACTGACAATGTGCCCAAGAAAAGATACCTGAGATAACCAGAACTCACATTTCTTGAACTTTGCAAACAGTCTATGTTCCCTCAGTCTCTGTAGAACCAACCTTAGATGCTGCTCATGCTCTGACTCAGACTGAGAATATACCAGAATATCATCGATGAAGACAATCACAAACTGGTCCAGATAATCATTGAACACTCTGTTCATCAGAACCATAAAAGCAGCAGGGGCATTAGTCAATCCAAAAGAAATATCTAAGAACTCATAATGCCCATACCTTGTACGAAAATGAGTCTTCGGTATATCTCCCTCCTTGACTCTCAACTGATGATAACCAGAACGAAGGTCGTTCTTTGAGAATACTGTCTGACCTTACAACTGATCAAACATATCATCTATATTTGGCAAAGGATACTTGTTCTTGATTGTCAACTCATTTAGTTCTCTGTAATCAATGCACATTCTCAGAGAACCATTCTTCTTTTTCACAAACAGAACCGGCACACCCCAAGGTGAGAAACTTGGTTGGATAAAACCCAAATCCAACAGTTCCTGCAATTGTACCTTTAATTCTTTCAACTCAGTTGGGGCCATTCTATAAGGTGCTCTAGACACTGGCTCCGTCCCTGGTGCCGTTTCTATCACGAACTCAATTTCTCTGTGTGGTGGAAACCCTGGAAAATCTTTTGGAAATACATCCAGAAATTCACAAACAAGTCTGGTCACTTCTGGCCTCACTGGCACAACTTGAGTGGTATCAACCACACTGGCTAAGAATCCAATGCAACCTCCTTGCAATAGATCCCTAGCCCTCAGAACAGAAATCATAGGTATGCGAGGTCCATGCACAGTACCAATAAACACAAAAGGATCCTCACCTTCAGACTCAAAGGTGACCATCCTCCTTCTGCAATCAATGGTTGCCCCATACTTTACCAACCAATCCATACCCAATATCATGTCGAATTCAGTCATGACCAACTCTATTAAATCCACTGAAAACTCTCTGCCCTCCACTGTCACTGGCAATGATCTGACCCATATCCTGGATACCACTAATTCCCCAGTGGGTAACAAAGTTCCAAACCCCACAACATAAAAATCACAGGGTCTACACAGTCTATCAATAATATTACTAGCAACAAAAGAATGCGTAGCACCATAATCAATCAAAACATTATAAGAGGTTCCAAAACTAAGAAGCTGACCGGTTCTCCCACAGGTTCCTCTTGGAATCCAGCGCATTTAGCCATGAAATCAGCCAGAGCTTGGATTTTGATTGCTGTCTGTGGTACGCACAATATTTTGAATTGGCTGAGCTCGATAGCCCATTTCAAAAGACGTCCCGATGCCTCAGGTTTCTATAGTACCCGCCTTCAAGGTTGATCGATCATGACGTGGATTGAATGAGACTGGAAGTATGGCCTAAGTTTTCTGGAGGCCGTGATAAGGTAGAAAGACATCTTTTCCATGAAAGGATACCGTGATTCAGCTCCGAGAAGTCTTTTGCTAATGTAATAGACTGGCTTTTGAACTCGGTCCTCTTCTCGGACCAGCACCGCACTAGCCGCATCTTCCATAACAGCTAAATAAAGAAAAAGAGGCTCTCCTGTTGTTGGTTTAGACAACACTGGTGGCTCAGCTAAATGTGTTTTTAGATTGAGGAAGGCCCGCTCGCACCTCGGTCCATTCAAACTTTTTGTTCCCCCGGAGCAGGTTATAGAATGGAAAACACTTGTCAGTAGACTTGGAAATAAACCGATTAAGGGCTGCCATTCTTCCTGTCAGACTCTGGACGTCTTTTCGCGACCTGGGCAGTGGCATTTCGAGTAGCGATCTGATTTTGTCAGGGTTCGCCTCTATCCCTCTAGTGTTGACTATGAAACCTAGAAATTTCCCTGATGCCACCCTGATGTACATTTTTGGGGATTCAATCTCATACCATACTTCCTTAGGATCTCAAAATCACTCCCTCAGATCGGGAACATGGTTATCGGCAGTTTTTGACTTGACCAACATGTTGTCAACATACACTTCCATGTTTTTCCCGATCTGATTAGCGAACATTCTGTTAACCAATCTCTGATATGTAGCTCCTGCGTTCTTCAGCTTGAAGGGCATGACTTTATAACAATAGACGTTTGTTGGAGTCATGAAGCTTGTATGCTCCTGGTTTGCGGGATTCATAGCGATCTGGTTATAGCCAGAGTATGCATCCATGAAGGACATGAGCTCGTGTCCCGCTGTGGCATCCACCAATTGGTCAATTCTTGGAAAGGGGAAGCAATCCTTGGGACATGCTTTATTCAGGTCAGAGAAGTCAATGCAGTTCCACCACTTTCCATTAGGTTTTGGAACCAGAACAGGATTGGCGACCTAGATCGGGTATTTTGCTTCGTGAATAAAGCTGCATTTTAAAAGTTAAGCTACTTCCTCTTCCAGGGCCGCAGCTCGAGTCGTGCCCAAACGCCTCTATTTCTGGGACTTCGCAGGCATGCTTTTGTCCAAGTTAAGGGTATGCATGATGACGCTCGGGCTGATCCCTACCGTGTCTTCATGAGGCCAGGCGAAAACGTCTAGATTTCCTTGCAGAAATTTCAGCAGCTCCGCCTTTCTCTCGTCGCCAAGGTTTTTCCCGAGCCTAACCACTCTCAAAGGGTCTTTAGGATCGATGTTTACTTCTTCGAGCTCTTCGATAGCCTGGAGCTCGGATGTATCTTCGCCTACTCTAGGGTAGATATCATCACTCAGGGTGGTACCTACGCCATCGGCTTCCTTAGGTTCTTCTATCCCAGGGCTATTCCTCACTTCTTGGGATTCCTCATTCCTGTCTTGGATGGCCATCGTCTGCTCCCCGGGTTGTGACTTTCCCTTCATGGAAATGCTATAGCATTCCCTGGTAGCGAGCTGATCGCCTCAGAACATACATATCCCTGTAGAAGAGGGAATTTGACTACGAGGTGGTGGATAGAAGTTATGGCTTCAAATGCCATCAACTTAGGCCGACCCAAAATTGCATTGTACACGGTGGGACAATCGATGACCACAAACTCGAGGGGCTTGGAAACAGTTCGGGGTCCCTCACCCAAGGTTATTACTAACTCAATTGTTCCTATTGCTGATGACCCTTGGCCAGAAAACCCATACAACATCATGGAGGTGGCCTTCAGCTCGGTTACAGACAACCCCATTTTTTCTAGCGTGGACCGAAACAACAGGTTCACCGAACTCCATTTATCAACTAGTATCCTCCTAACTCTCTGATTGGCGAGTTGGGCGGTTATGACTAGAGGATCGTTATGTGGAAACTGGATATGACTAGCATCTTCTTCGGTAAAACTGATTATATGTCTCTCCAATCGCTGCTATTTAGGCAGATGCTGCTCCGGGATAAACTCAACTCTGTTATGAGACCTCAGTTCATTGATGTATCTCTTCTTAGCGCCTCTGCTCGTGCCTGCCAGATGAGGGCCTTCGGAGATGGTGGTTATCTCTCCCCCTACTATGGGAGGACGGGTATCCTGATTTACCCGGGCCCCAGGTTGGTTTATAGGAGCCTCAGGAGCTTGCTGAGTGCTTTGCCCAACGAGCTGGCTGGAAGGGACTCAATTTCGTGCATACTAGGCCAAGGGTCCGGCCCTGATGAGTGTCTCGATCTCATCCTTCAAATGCCTGCAATCATCTGTGTTGTGACCAATGTCGTTGTGGAATCAACAAAATTTGGAAGGTTCGCTTTTTGCCCTTTGATTTTTTAAGGGCTCCGGCTTTTTCCAAGGAAGGCGAGCAGAATTTGCCAGAAAAATATGCTCTCTAGTATCCGTGAGGTCGGCATAAGTCGCGTAGACTGGTTTGAACTTCTCCACGGGCATGTTTTTCTTTGGACCATCATGGCCGCCCTCAGCGTTTCCCTTTCTCTTGCTTCCTCCCCCTTGGTTATTCTGGGCAACAGTTTGAGTCGTAGTTACGACATCCGTTTCCGCTCCAGCGGGCTGGTCAGGGACTTGGTCGGTTCCTGCGACCGACGCTCGTGCTTCTTCCAAGTTTATCCATCTTTGGGCCTTGTTCAGGAATTCATCCACGGTGTTGACGCCCTTCCTCTGGATTTCTTTCCATAGGTCTCCCCCAACAAGGATTCCAGTTCTCATAGCCATGAGTCTGGAACTTTCGTCCGCGTCTCTAGCTCGGGCTGTAACATTGGCAAACCTGCTCAGATAAACTTTTAAGGGTTCTCCGGGCTGCTGCTTTACGTTAGCAAGAGAGTTTGCCTTGACGCGAACTGCCTGAGAGGCCCGGAATGCCCTCTTGAAATCGGTATAGAAACTCTTCCACGAGCTGATAGAATGTTTCTTACATTGCCTAGCTGGCCCGATTAGGGTTGAAGGGAATATCGGACATCTCAGCTCGGGCCCGATATTATGGGCCATCATTAGGGTGTTGAACATCCCCAAGTGATCCGGAGGATCTCCATCCCCATCGAATTTGGATAGATGGGGCATCCTAAAACCCGGCGGGTACGTTGTTGCTGCGATGTTGGGGGCAAAAAGCTTTAGTTCATCCCCCGAATCGTATTCGTCTTTTTCCTTTTCTAACAGGAGTCTCTTCATTAGCTCCTCCATCTGAGCCAACCTTTCGAGGGTTTGATCTTTGATCCATTGGTTGGTCTAGGGCTGTTCAACAACTCCCATCCCATTGTATGCATTAGGCAGGTTAGTTTCCCTCCAAGCTTGAGCTTGGTTTGGTGGGACATTCCCGTTGTCACATATTTCGAAAGGACCATCCTCTTGGCGAGCACGACTTTCATTTCTGGTCAAATCTCCCCTCTGCGAGTTGAGACGATCTCGAAGGTCAGTCCGCGGGTCGGCTCGAGGGCTTTGTGCCGAACTTAGATGATTTCTCAGGTCTCCACCAGATCTGCCACTTCGGTGGCTTTCAGTCCAATAACTCCCATTAGAGAAGCTCAGAGCCTGCTGTTGAGGGTGAGGATCTGGGACATTTCCGCACGCTCGTGGGGGATGAGCAGGAGCAGCGGGAGGGAGATTCCTCCTGCTGTTTCCGTATGTAGGAATGTCTCGAGCACGATGAGAAGGAGAGGGGTATCTTATCGACGAAGGAGGATGTCTGATCGGTGATGCAATTCTAGTTCTGTCAGGTCAGACCAAACTAGCTCGCGATCTCTCTGTTCCCACGCCTCCAACCCTTTATGTCTGGCGATATGATCGTTGCGCGGGAGGGCTAGCTGGAGCAGCTTGTCTACGCAAGCCCCCCCAGACCTTCTTCTTGAATCGCTGCTAGCCCTCCTGGGTTTCGAGGGTGGAGCCGAACTTGGGGTCGAAGTTCTGACTAACCGGCTGACTCGTTGATGGTCCTTGGGAAAATCATCAAACATAGTTTCCTGGTGATGGTGCGACATGGGCATAGAACTTAGGGTCGAGGTTCTAACCGATCGACTGGGCCTAGGCCGACTATCCCGGCAGGACTTGTGAATCCTACTTTGCCTTTTTCCGACGTTAACATCGGTTTCAAGAGGGGGTAGTCGGGCCAAGATTTCCTTGATTTTCTTATTTGCTCTGGCTAGATGGCTCCTCAACTGCATGTTTTCCATCTCCACCGCCGTCAAGTAACTCAGGTTCGAATTTGGCGGTAGGGGCGCTGAACTTCCGGTGTCATCATGGCCCATCGGCTATTTTCCCGATCGTTGCTGAATCTCTGGGTTTTGTTCACTGGATACAACGGTATGGTGAGCCTCCTGCCCACCATGCTAATCCGTTTCGTTACCATGCCTTGAACGAGTGACCACCATGATGAACTTTTCGTGATAACACTAATCTAAATCCTCTCAATTAATGCACCAAACTGTTGACACGGTTTTTCGCCAACAATGAATTATATGAATAACTAGGATGTATTAGTGCTTAATGATAAACCGTACTAAGAAAGTGATAATACTCAAGGATGTGGGAAATTAGCTGCAAGAAAAATGATCACTCCTTTTTACGTGGTTCGGAGGTTAAAATCCCCCTAGTCCACGAGTCAATATTATTGCTGTAAACTTCTCTCTATTTTTACAGAGTATTTGCATTACCGAAAGGACCCAACCCCTTGCACTACCCATGATCTTGTTATTTATAGGAGAATGATCTCTGGGTAGGTATCGGGATCATTCTGTGATCTCTTGATCCTTCACATCATCTCTGTGATATTGATGATTAATATCTAAATTTTACATTGAAGTGTGGTCTAATCAACAGGCGTGGCCTAAATTAGGTGTGTGGTGTCTGATCACGCACGTTTATATTGTGTATCTGGGAATTCAGGAATAAAACAAACACGTGATGTCTGTTTTATGCACATTTATATGCGTGGTCAACTTTATAAAGACCCTGATGTATGTCAGACATTTGACGTACCACGAGCTTAACGTAATGTTAGCTCGTGCCTTTTGATGCCATATTACACAAAATGGTTCTAGGTGATAGGTTGCTAAATGTCTCATCAACTCGAGCTATTTGTATAGGGGATGGCACCGAATGTCCTCGGATGAGAGGTGAAGACGTGGTGCATCGATTACGGCTTTTTATTAGCTCGCTATACCCGAGCTATCTCAACAAGGTACGTGCTAATTTTCAGGGCGTACAGACTTTTATTAATTTTACTAACCCTAGCAGAATTTGGGCAGCATAACGACTATATTTCAAAATATCCCAAAAATTTTAAAACCTACAAATTAAACACATACATAACCATAATATTCCTAGATCATACAAAATATATATATACATTAACAAATACATCAATTTACATATATACTAATATTTAACCACAAAAAAAAAATATACCAAAACTGATTTTTTTATTAATACAAAAAAAATTATTAAATACATATTTACAAACGTATCACATTTAATATAAAACAATTTTAAAATATAAACATATATTATTAATCTGATTTTTTTTAAGTTCATACTTTAACTAAAATACATATATCACAAAATACAATATAATAAATATTGACAAGCAAAAAATAAACAAATACATATAAAACATTCAAATAAAAAAAATACATATTCAAATTTGTTCTTTTAATTTTAGAAAAAAAAAATTAATAAATACTAAAAACATATATTATAAAAATAACTTAAAAATAGTTGTTATTAAGAGAAACAAATACATATAAAGCATTAAAATAAAAATTAATATTAACGGCTATTTTTTTTGTAATTAATGTTAATTTAACTAAGACTAACAAAATTTGGGCAGCATAACGACTATGTTGACGTCTTTTTTCGTCAACTTAAAATGGAGAGCACGTAAACAGTAAAAACTATGGCAAAGAAGAATAATACAGTAGAACAATGAGAGTTTTTTTACGTGGTTCATCAGTTAACTCTACCTAGTCCACGAGTCAATTTTATTAGGACTTTGGAATTTTCTGGAAATTCTTCAGGGATGAATTCTCTAGAATTTTCTCTCCAGATTACAAAAATTCGGTCCCTTACAAGGGTACATGACATCTCTATTTATAGAGGAGATCTCAGAATCCAATCCCACACGTTTCGGGAAGTTATTCTGTAAATTAATGAATTTAATTACTTTAAAGATTGTAACTCCCATATACAAGGAAACGTCCCCTGAAGACCAGGGGGCATATAACAGACTAGTTAATATCCCTTTAATGTAGGGGAGTTACAACAATAAATATCTTTTAAATGCATGGATCGCGTCTCATCAGATGACCCATTAAGTTGTTCGAGGTCGGTAATCAGTATCATGCCGGACCAGGTCTTTAGGTAAATTATGAGCTAGTCACTTTACCCCAAGACCAGCTCGGAGTGGGTGAATACAACCGAGGCCATTATATTCCGAGCTTATACCCTTGACGAGCTCAGACTACTTGATCCGAA
The DNA here is from genome assembly GCF_963169125.1 of Humulus lupulus. Taxonomy (NCBI): domain Eukaryota; kingdom Viridiplantae; phylum Streptophyta; class Magnoliopsida; order Rosales; family Cannabaceae; genus Humulus; species Humulus lupulus. The sequence goes on from NC_084793.1 coordinate 74,951,714, forward strand.
GACACCCAACAATGGATATACTCTGACGCTACGTCTTTCGAGCTTAGACATCATTCTGAGGTTACATATCTTTGAGGTTGCCACCTTGCTTCGAGGGTTTGACACCTGGATCACGAACATGCACTTTAGACATCATGAGCTTACACCAGACGAGTCCAGCTTTCGAGGTCAAACCCTCAGGTCTCGAAATCTGGGTGTAACATTTTGCCCCCTCAAAAGTATTAGTTCGAATCCTATGAGAAGGAAACTTTTGAACTGCTTTCTTCAGGAACCGTACCGTCACACATACTCGAGTATGGACACGGGTCAGCTGGGTATTGCTCACTCAATGTACTTGAGTACCTTGGAAACTTGCCCACGATCGCTCGCCTGCCACCTTTACGGTACCATCATGTCACTTATCCCTGGCCGTCAGATTTGATACGGAATCTGGCCAATGGCCCAGATTAATTCGACCCTTTGCACTCCCTCGGACCTATAAATAAGACTCCAGTCATCTTCCACCTTTCATTTTTATGTTTATCAAAGGAAAAAAAAAGGAGAGAAAACCAGAGGCAAGCCCAGAAAGAATTTGTTTTTTTTACATGTTCTCTCAGCCAAAGAAACAAAGAACCATCAGCTTGTTCGAGACCGTGAGAATATACTTGCAGCCTCTTCTTCAGTCATCTATTTCTCTGCAACCACCATCTTCAGTGTGTAAGTATCTGTTCTTGGCTTTATATATTATTTCTCTTTTTTCCTTGATATTACGTGCGTTTCTGCCTCTGTTGCTTTTTAGTTTCTGGGACTGTGCTGGTTCATTCTTTAGTTTAATGCACTAGGATGCTTTGATTAATTGGTATTAGATTTAGGTTTCCACACTTACTGGTTCTAAACCTAGTTCATGTGTAGGAAGACCAAATATGGTATTTTCTCTAGGTTTCCCAATTTCTGGAGGGCGTATCTTGTATACCAAGATATTGGGTACAAAATCTGGGTTTTAAAGAATGCACGATTCCCAAAAATACCACTTTTGAATAACCGCCACCTTTTTTCCCTGATATTTTGGGATTTTCAAAAATTAAATCCACTTTCCTCCTTTTTTCGTGAAATACACGCCATGACACTAATCGGGTCCCCATGACCGAGCTCATTCGTATCGAAGCATTTTCGATCTTGAACTATCTATATCGTTATTCTTGATTCCTTGCGTGCATGGCCCTGACCATTTTTTCTTTCTTGCTAGATGTCACAGAATCTAGAAAGACGGTGGGGGTCGTTGCTTGCCATCCTGTATTTGCCAAAAACTCCGAGCCCAGAGTCGTTGTTTACCCGAAACCAGCTTCTGATTCGTGAACACGAGCTAGCTCATGAATAAGAAGAAACCTGAGCTAATTATCGACGTCAAATCGTCGAGGTCATAGAGAAGAAGAGAAAAATCCTCCGAGAGGCTCTTTATCCGGATTTTGACTCAGAGCCTAGACCGATCCCCCTTGATCCCAGGCTGAAAGTGACAGTTGTGTACAAGTCGGGAGTTCTTCGATTCTCATTGATGGGGGAACCCTCCACTTTGCAGCCGAGGAGGGAATTATTCGAGGCCAAACACTACTGGAGTTCGGTCACGTCGCTAGGACAGATATCTGATATTCTGGCCCTGCACAGCTTAGGGCTGTCGGGCTCACTTAGGTGGCGAGCTTCGACTGTCCACGAGCAGAGTTGCCATGCTCCGGGGGATGGAAACCCTGACAGCAAGCTGAGGTATGCAGCTTGGAGCCAGGAGCACATGAAGGCGAGAGTTGTCCTTCCTTTAAAGTCCTTCTTTAAAGGATTCTTGGACTATGTTGGGCTGGCTCCCTTCCAACTCAATACCAATTCTTATAGGGTTCTGTCCGCCCTAAGGTCGCTTTACCACGAGCTAAAGTGGGAAGGGTCATCACCTGAAGAGATCTTATATCTCTTTTTTTTTTTGAAAAGCAATCCCTCCCGAGCTTGAGGAGGAGATGGCTTCTACTATCCCAAGGAGAAGAAGATGTTCGAGGATCTTCCCAATCATCCTCCTGACTTCAAGAAGGCCTTCTTCTGGATAGATGGCCTAGCCCCGTCTCGATACTACTCGTTCAGACGGATTCGTAAGTATCTCAACCTCCTTCTTTTCTATGCTCGAACTTTGGTTTTAGGCCCGTACTTAGTTGAAATGCGTTTGATTTTCCAGCCAACTATTATCTCCCTGCTCCCACTGATGAGATGAAGGAGCATAGAGAGACTCTACTCCAACTTCCTTACGGCAGGAGATCCCTCTCCTATCTCCTGCATGAAGACAAGCTCCGGGCATGTGGTCTCTTAGGGGAGCATCAGTCTACATTGGATTGGTTCAATAAGAAATACGACCGATGGGAGCTTGTTCCTTTGCCAACCGGCAACCTCCCCCCGAGAAGAGATGCGAGGCCCCCATCTCTAGCTCGCCATAGGAGTCCACAATCGGGGAATGAGGCCAACGATGAGGCCTCGAGCTCGGGCTCCGATGAGCAAGGTACAGTCATCCTTAGCTCAAATATGTGGTCTCCCTCACTGCTAAAACATAGACCTGGTAGGTTAGTATTATGTAAGGATGATAGGGACCATTTCTATGTATGGTCTTGGGTAGATGATAGGGTACATAGGTTTGATAGCTGACTCGAGAAATACGACACCATGTATAGCCTGAACGAGGTGTGGGATGGAGTAGCCATTCAGTACGAAACTAATGACTATAGGGACCTTTCGAGATTTGACTTCCACCTATAGGGAAGGCACTCCCCCAGCCTCTTCTGAAGATAGAGGGATTTCTTGGTAGCGAGCACGAGCTCGAGGGAGAGTTCCAGTTAGGTTTTTCTTTACTCATTCTTTTATTCTTTGTCTATTAGCACCACGCTAAATCTTCATTGCAATTGTGCAAGTGCCATGGATTCCGATCTTGATGCCGTGCTCGCTAGTGGCGAGGGGGCTCAAAAAAGTAAGCGCCCGAGAGGCTCGCGGAGGTCGGACCGACCCTCCAAAGTCCTCAAGCGCACTGAGAAGACTCCTCCACCAACTCTGACTATTAAGAGCATAGCTGAGGACCCGACCGCCCAGGTCGAAGCATCCATCTCAGCCATTTCTTCCATGCCTCCCTCGGTCACAGTCCACCCAGCACTCGGCCCACCCCCGAAGAAGCCCTCAACTTCCAAGTCACACATGCTGTCGATCCGTACTCATGTTGATGAGTTCGTGATTGACAATGCTGCTGGGGCCCACGGAACTATACTCGGCTCAGATATCCTATCTCGGGTGGGACAGAGCCTTGGTGGTTTCGACACTGCGCATTGGGAGTTTTTGAATAAAGCTCGGGACTGCAATACTCTTTATGATAAGAGTATTGAGCTTACTGCCGCGGTAACTTTTCACAACTTACTTTTAATTGTTTATGTGCCTTAGCATATGTTCTAATTCAATCTCTTTGTGTGTCAGGCTCTTATTGTCTCAGCTCAGCTTAATTATAAGCTGACCAACGAGGTGCATTCGAGCATGTCTTTTGTCTAAGAGTAGAAGAATCTTCAGCTTAAGATGGTTGATGAGCTCAAGGCTGCGAAGGCAGAGGCGGCGGCTAAGACAGCCGAGCTTGAAAAGGTGAATGCTCAGCTTGCGGAGCTGGAGAAGGCCGCCACTTTCGAGATAATGGAGAATGAAAAGGCTCGTCTCCTTACTGAGTTTAAAGAGAAGAAGGACAAGGCAGTTGATCTATCCATGTATAGGATCTGGGCCAGCAACGCCGACCTCGACACCAGCTTCCTAGGCTCTTTCGAGGCAGGATTCGTGGCCAAATGGCATGTTCGGCTTGAAGCGGAGGAGGCTGCTCAGGAGGCTCAGAAGGGTAGTCATACTATTCATCCTGGTGATTCTAGTGCTGCTGATGCTGAGAAGGCTAAGGAGACTGCTCCTTCATTAATCTTACCTCGAGGCTGCGTCCCTTTATTTTTTGTAATTGTTTTTCTTTTAATTTATGCCCATAGGGCTGACACAATTTTTCTTTCTTTTTGATTTCCTTTTAATATATATGCTTTACATTTCTCGGTTTGAAATATTTTGCACATTTTATATTAAAGAGTCATATATGCTTGTTTAATCACACAAACATAGTTTGGATTTAAGCTCAAGGTTCAATACATTCATGCACAGTTTGCTCGAATTATCCGCTTCCGATCTTGTTATTTATCAAGGCCGGATATTACTTTAACCACGCACCCGAAAATACTTGTATGGTGTGTAATGCAAACGGTTTAGTTATATCTTACTTTTTAGTTACTTTTTCTCATCATCGGTTAGTTCTCCGAAGTTATGAGGTCAAAACTATTGTTTTGCAAGATGCTCCAGCCTCGATCTCGGCTTAACACGAAGTGGGTTATGCTCCAACTTACTTCCAATTAGTTTTAGCTGGTTTGTTCCAAACCTATTAAGGTCGTGTTAGGTTTGTAATCCATACACTTACATTTTAATCTAGTTTGCATATTTGGTTACATCCAAACATTTTATCTTTTTGCTAGCTTGATTATATCCAAACTTATCTCATCTCGCGCATTTGGTTAATTCCAAATACTTGTGTACTTTTTATTTTTTATGTTTTTTTGATAGCTTGGTTACATCCAAACTATCTTAGCTCGCGCATTTGGTTATATCCAAACACTTGTATGTATTTCGTATATGTTATTTTATTTTTTCAAGCTGATGGTATATATACCACTAATGCCCCCTTAAAATCCTATGAGTGTGACCATAGGTTATTAAATTAAGAGAGATTGCAAAAAATATAGCATATTAAACGAAATCAACCTTCATTTGACAGAATCCAAAAATAGAAAAACAATACAGATAAACAAGCATTGTTACAGGCAACATCCTTCCTATACTATTGATAGTACGGTCGTAGGTGTTCGCCATTCCATGCTCGCGGTACTAGATTTCCATCCAGTCTCTCCAACTTGTAAACACTAGGTCGGATGACTGACTCTATCTGGTAGGGCCCTTCCCAATTTGGCTCGAGTACGCCAGCTGCTGGATCCCGCGTTGCCAAGAATACACTCCTTAGCACTAAATCTCCCACACCGAATTTTTGATCCTGAACTCTTTTGTTGAAGTACCAGGTAGCTCGCTGTTGGTATGCATCATTTTTTAGTTGAGCTTCATTTCTTCTTTCTTCGATCAGGTCAAGAGTTTCTTCAAGCTGAGAGTGGTTTGAGGCTAGATCGTAAGCGAGGGCTCGAATTGTGGGAATTTTGACCTTAACTGGCAACATAGCCTTGCAACCGTATGCCAGAGAGAACGGGGTATGTCCTGTTGATGTACGGGCCGTAGTCCTATATCCCCATAGGACTAGGGGAAATTCTTCAGGCCATCTTCCTTTTGCTTCTTCCAACTTTTTCTTCAGCGAGTTTTTCAGAGTCTTGTTCACAGCTTCGACCTGGCCATTCCACTAGGGATGGGCCACTGACGAAAAACTCTTTATTATTCCATTTTTTTCGCAAAAGTTGGTAAACAGATCGCTGTCGAACTGGGTTCCGTTATCGGACACAATCTTCCTCGGCATTCCATATCAACATATGATGTTCTTCACCACAAAGTCAAGGAATTTTTTGGACGTTATAGTCGCTAACGGTTCAGCTTCTGTCCATTTTGTGAAGTAATCTACGGTGACTACCGCGTATTTTACTCCGCCCTTGCCCGTCAGAAGAGATCCCATGAGGTCGATTCCCCATACCGCAAATGGTCATGAGGAGGTCATCATAGTTAGCTCGGACGGTGGAGCTCGAGGAATTGTGGCAAATTGTTGGCACTTATCACACTTTTTTACGTAATCAAAAGAATCTGACTTGATGGTAGGCCAGAAATAACCTTGGCGTATGATTTTCTTGGACAGGCTATGCCCCCCAGTATGGTCTCCACAGAACCCTTCGTGAATTTCTTCAATAATTTTCTTGGTTTCGGATGGAATTACACACCGAAGTAATGGCATGGAATTTCCTCTTCTATACAGCCTTCCATCCATAATGGTATAACGAGGGATTTGATACATAAACTTTCGAGCCTGGTTCCAATCTTTCGGAAGGACGCCAGTCTCATTAATACTAGGTGCCGAGAGATGTTTAATTGGTACGACATTTAGCTCGTCATTCTCGGTAGAGGTAGCGAGCCGAGCTAAGGCGTCCGCATTCGAGTTTTGTTCTCGGGGGACCTGTTCTATCGCATAGAACTCGAAGTGTTCCAATGCTGATTTTGCCTTTTCTAAGTAAGCTGCCATTCTTGTACCACGAGCCTGGTACTCTCCCAAAATTTGGTTAACCACTAGCTGGGAGTCGCTGTAGGAATGGATTGCTTTAGCATTGAGCTCCTTGGCTATACGAAGTCCCGCTAGTAAAGCCTCGTACTTGGCCTTGTTATTTGATGCGTTGAAGTCAAATCTCATGGCAGAATGAAATCTGCTTCCTGCAGGAGTGATCGAAATTACTCCTGCCCCTGATCCGTTTTCATTAGATGACCCATCAACGTAAAGTTTCCACAGCTCGTGGGCCGGGGTTATAACTTCATCGTTGGTCATACCAGTACATTCCACTATGAAGTCTGCCAAGGTTTGCGCCCTAATGGTCATCCTTGGATGATAGGTGATCTCGAATTGCCTGAGTTCAACTGCCCATTTAAGAAGTCGACCTGAAGCTTCTGGCTTAGACAAGACTTGTCTTAGTGGTTGGTCAGTTAGTACATGGATGGGGTGCACTTGAAAGTAGGGTCGAAGTTTCCGAGATGAGTGAATTAAGTTGAGAGCTAGCTTTTCCATAAAGGGATATCTCGATTCTGCCCCCAGTAACCTTTTACTGACGTAATATACGGGCCTTTGCACCTTTTCTTCCTGTCGTACGAGTACTGCACTTATGGCGTGCTCGGTTGTGGCAAGATATAAGTACAAAACTTCTCCCGTAATAGGTTTTGACAGTATAGGGGGTTCTGCAAGGTGTTTCTTGAGTTCCTGAAAAGCCAACTCACACTCCTCTGTCCATTCAAATTTCTTGCCTCCTCTCAAGAGGTTGAAGAACGGAAGACAATGGTCTGTAGATTTCGAGATAAACCTACTTAGTGCTGCCATCCTGCTGGTCAAACTCTGGACATCTTTGTGTTTTCGAGGTGAGGGCATATCGATCAGGGCCTGGATCTTGTCTGGATTAGCTTATATTCCTCGAGCATTTACAATGAAGCCCAGGAATTTTCCTGAAGATACTCCAAAGGAGCATTTCTAAGGGTTAAGCTTCATGTTATATTTCCGGAGCACGACAAAGCATTCTTCGAGATCATCAACATGGTTATCGTTAAGTTGAGATTTGACTAACATATCGTCAACATAAACTTCCATGTTGTTCCCTATTTGCTTGGAGAACATCATGTTCACGAGCCGCTGGTATGTGGCTCCAGCATTTTTGAGCCTGAATGGCATGACGTTATAACAATATAGCCCTTTATCTGTTATGAAACTCGTATGTTCCTGGTTGGGGGAATGCATGGAAATCTGGTTATATTCAGAATAGGCATCCATGAATGACATTAGTCCATGCCCTGCCATGGTATCCACGAGCTGATAAATTCGTGGTAAAGGAAAGTAGTCCTTAGGACAAGCCTTGTTGAGGTCCGAGTAGTCAATGCAGGTTCGCCATGTCCCATTAGTCTTCGGGACCAGTACCGGATTGGCTACCTAATCGGGGTAAAAAGAATCCCTAATGAATCGACTTGCCTTTAACCTGGCGACTTCCTCTTTTAGGGCCTTTTTCCTATCGTCGTCTAGTTGTCTTCGCTTTTGTTGCTTCGGCGGAAAGCTTTTATCAATATTCAGTGTGTGGCTCACTATATTTGGACTTATTCCTACCATGTCTGAATGTGACCACGTGAAGACATCCTGGTTTTCCTTCAAAAAGCAAATTAATTGCTATTTAGTTTCTTCATGGAGATTTTTCCCGACCTTTACCGTTTTCAAGGGATTTGATTCTTCGAGCTTAATTTCTTCGAGCTCTTCCAATGGTTCGAGATCAGCTTTTTCCTCCATTCTTGGATCAATCTCTTCATCTATCTCCAAGACCGTCCCATCCTTAGTCTGAATAATGATGAGTGCTTGTACGCTCGCCTGCTTCTTTCCTCTTGCGGAAATGCTATAGCATTCCCTTCCGGCTAGCTGGTCTCCCTTCAGCGTCCTGATGCCACTAGAAGTCGGGAACTTGATGGCCAAATGCCTTACAGACGAGACTGCCCCCAGCCCTACTAGGGCGGGTCTCCCGAGCAGCACGTTGTAGGCCGATGGCAAGTCCACTACTACAAACTCCATCATCTTGGTTGCTGAGACTGGGTAGTCTCCCAAGGTTACCGAGAGTTCAATGGACCCCATACAGGCAATCCCCTCTCCTGAAAAACTGTACAAGGTCGTTGCACAGGCTTTTAGGTCTCGAAGCGCGAGTCCCGTCTTTTCTAAGGTGGCCTTATAGAGAATGTTCACGGAGTTCCCATTGTTTATGAAAACTCGGTGAACTCTCTTATTTGCGAGCTAGAGAGTGATGACCAGTGGGTCATTGTGGGGAAATTGAACATGGGACGCATCATCCTCGGTAAAGGTTATCGGCTGAGATTCAATCTTTTGGCACTTTGGAGCTCGAGGTTCAGGTTCATAGGGGGACCCGTCCCCATTTTTTAGCTTGTTCACATACCGCTTTTCAGCATTCCTGCCCATCCCTACGAGATGAGGCCCGCCCGAGATGGTTATCACATCTTCTCCATCAATTGGAAGGGGCCAATCTTCTTCTCTTGCTCGGGAATTATTGTTTTAAGCAGGTTGTGGCGCAGCCGCCCTCTGGCTAGTAGAAGGCTGATTGTTACTCTGGTTTTTGACATACTGTCTGAAATATCCTCTCAAGATCAGTCCTTCGATCTCGTCCTTCAACTTCCTGCATTCATCAGTAGTGTGCCCATTGTCTCTGTGAAATCGACAGTACTTGCTGGAGTCCCTCTTGGACTTCCGATTTCTCATGGGGTCTGGACGCCTGAAAGGGACCTGGTTTTCATTAGCCAGGTATATTTTCTCCCGAGACTCGTTGAGCTCGGTGTACACTTTGTACACGGAGAAATACCTTTCCCCCTTTTGCCTCGAGGTTACTTCCTTCGTTCTTCTTCATTTTGGAAGGGATTTCCGCAGGAGGTTTTGAAGCTGGTGGGTCCGCCGAGGTCGAGACAGAGTTTACGTTTATCATTGTAGTTACAGACTGAGAAGTCATATTCAGTGTTGACCTCGCCTCCTCTACATTGACAAACCTCTGAGCTTGCCTATTAAACTCGGTTAAGGACCTCACAGGTTTTCTCTGCATATCATCCCAGAGAGGACTTCCCAGCATTACCCCAGCTTGGACAGCCATTAGATGACCGCTGTCATCCACATTTTGAGCTCGGGAAACCTCCAGATTAAGCCTCGTAAGGTAGCTTTTCAACGTTTTGCCTGGCTGTTGCCGAACATTGGTCAGAGTTGATGCCTCGGGTCTTACCCCGATCATGGCTCTAAACTGTTTCTTGAAATCCTTTGATAGCTGATCCCAAGAAGTGATTGAATGTCTTTTATATTTCTCGAACCAACTTTTTGCTGGTCTTGTAAGCGATGCTGGAAATAACATGCATTTGAGCTCGTAACCCACATTACTTGCTCTTATTATGGTGTTAAATGTACTCAGATGACTGTACGGGTCGGACTTCCCTTCAAAAAGCGGGACATGAGGAATCTGAAACCCTTGAGGAAATGGAGTGTTGGAAATATGGGGAGCGAATGGTTCGAGCTCCTCATCAAAATCCTCATCCCGACTCCGACCTCGCTCATTTTGCAAGAGCCTAAAGGCCCTTTCTAGTTGATCAATTCTTTCCTGAACCGGGTCCGCAGGGGGTCTTGCCTGAAATTGGCTATCATTGATCACAATTCCAGGCTCGCGCCTTCGCAGGGGATCTTTGCACCCATTTAGGCGATCTCTCAGGTCCAGGTTCGATGGATTACCACTACCCCGATTTTGATTCAGGTGTTCCCGTAGGTCGAAACAGTTCCTATGGTTTCCAGTATTTCTTTGACCTTGATCATACATGTTGACTGATCTAGTGTCTCCTGAGTCACCACTGGCGAGGCTTGTGGCATGATTATTCTGAGATGGATCTCTTTCATGCTGCCTCATTTTTACAGTGCGAGACCGAGACATTTGACTTCTCGTAGGCTGGGCGCCTCTTCTCTCCCTAAAGGCTTCTCTATTTCCTTGTTTCCTTCCTGCACGCCTTTCCTCATCATCTCGAGCTGGTTGAGCATTCCTGCGAGGCGGTGAAGGGTATCTTATAGGCGATGGAGGGAATCGTATGGGTGACGGTGGCTGCCACCCATTTCAGGGTCTAGACAGTCCTGAATTTGCCCATGTTGGCTCGGTAACATTCTGCGTGTTACCAGGAATCTGAGTCCGAGCCTCTGTAGGGGCTCGATTATTCCCAGTTTCAGCTGGTACCTCTGCAGTTGAGTTAACCGGAGCCCTAGCCCAAGTACTTCTTTGGGGTCTCGAGGGAGCAGGTTGCTCCACCAGTGGCGGAGGTTGCTCTGGTCTCTTTTTGGCAGCGTTTTTCTGAGGTTGCCCATGAGGCCTGTGGGGAGGAACATGCACGTCCCGCGGAGGTGGGAGCTGAGCCGCCTGGGCCTCCGCGGCTAACCTAGCCAATTCCTCGTTTCGCTTATTGGCCTCAACCAACTTTTTTCTCAACTGTCGGTTTTCAAGTTCCATAATGGGGACGTACCGTTCAGGATTATAGTACATGTCCTCATCATCCCTTGGGGTTGGAGGTGCTGAAGGTCCCCGAGAATCAGAGGACTCACTTCTCTCTTCAGTTTCTGGATTTACCATTGGCTGCTTCCTAGGGCGTCGTGGATAGTTTTCTTCAGGAATATTCTAATCATTCGCAGCCATTGCTGTTCAGGGATTGTACCGCTTAAGGATCTCAATGAAAGAATCAAACTGTTGATGCCGTTTTTCGTCAACTTAAAATGTAGAGCACGTAAACAGTAAAAACTATGAAAAAGAAGAATAATACAGTAGAACAATGAGAGTTTTTTACGTGGTTCAGCAGTTAACTCTGCCTAGTCCACGAGTCAATTTTATTAGGACTTTAGAATTTTATGGAAATTCTTCAGGGATGAATTCTCCAGAATTTTCTCTCTAGATTACAAAAATTCGGTCCCTTACAAGGGTACATGACATCTCTATTTATAGAGGAGATCTCAGAATCCATCCCACACGTTTCAGGAAGTTATTCTATAAATTAATAAATTTAATTACTTTAAAGTTTGTAACTCCCATATACAAGGAAACGTCCCCTGACGACCAGGGAGCATATAACAGATTGGTTAATATCCCTTTAATGTAGGGGAGTTACAAAAATAAATACCTTTTAAATGCATGGACAGCGTCTCATCAGATGACCCATTAAGTTGTTTGAGATCGGTAATCAGTATCATACCGGACCAGGTCTTTAGGTAAATTATGAGCTAGTCACTTTACCCCAAGACCAGCTCGAAGCGGGTGAATACCACCGAGGCCATTATATTCCGAGCTTATACCCTTGACGAGCTCGGGCTACTTGATCCGAAGACACCCGACAACAGATATACTCCAACGCTACGTCTTTCGAGCTTAGACATCATTCCGAGGTTACATATCTTCGAGGTTGCCACCTTCTTCGAGGGTTTGACACATGGATCACGAACATGCACTTTAGACATCACAAGCTTACACCTGACGAGTCCAGCTTTCGAGGTCACTGTAATGCCCCGAATTCCCCGATGTGGTTTAATGGCGGGATTAGTAGGCCGGGAGGGCCATACTTGTTTAATTAAGCCATTAAATGATATTATGCATGTATATGTGAATTATATTATAATATGATGTTAAATGCATGCATGTGGGTCCACATTTTAATTATAGGGGTGTGATGGTAATTTGGCCCGTTGAGGGTATAATTGTATATTTGTATGCATGTCAGTGATATATGTTGAGACCACATTATAATTTGGGTTTGTTCGAGCTATTCGACATGAGACGACCATGGAATGTTAATTAGCGGTTTGGTCATAACAGGTTTAAGTTCGAGGCTTGGGAGGAGTCTCAGGGTGATTTTGATGATTAGAGCGTTACCGGACATTAAAGGGTAACGGGATATGAATTATTGGTGTTTGGGGTTATTGAGAATAGCTGGAATTGGAGAGCGTTAATTATGATTAACGAGATAGGTTGGAAAGGACAAATATGCCCTTGGGAGCCTTAGAAACCCTTAAATGACCTAGGGGTATAATGGTCTTTTTACCCCTAGGATAGATATAAACTGAGTTCAGCAGTAAGTTGATGAGAAAAACAGAGCAAGTTCTTGAGTTTCCCGTACCTTCTCCTTCTTCCATTTTCTTTGTGATTTTTGGTGATCTTGTTGAGGATTCAAGCTTGGGAAGTAGACCTTGAGAGTTTGGGAGAGTGTCCCACCATTGAAGAGCATCACAACCTAAGTTTGAGGTAAGATTCCAGCCATTAGTTTACTGGTATACTCTGTTTTGGTGTTAGTTTTTAGCTTGAGTTTTTGTGGTGGATTGTTGGAATTGATGGAAGTTTTGATTGGGGTTTAACTTGGGTTTTTCTAAGGGAGTGATATAGATCAAGTTTAGGGGTTGTATTGGAGGTTTGAGTTGTGTTTAAGCTGGGTTTGAAAGGTTGGTTCCAAGAGAAATCGCAAGGAAAGAAAAACAGGGGTTATGGCTGAACTGGAGGTTGGGCTGTGGCATGGCCAGGGAGGGCTGCGGCCCTTGAAGGATGCTGAAGTTGGGTGCCTCTGTTTGAGGGGTGGGCCACAGCATGGCCAAGGAGGGCGCGGCCCTTAGTGGTTTTTTGGCCAGAAATGGCTTTTTGGCTCGGGGATGCTAGCCTTAGGCCTCGGGGTTGATCTTACTACCCGGTTTAGTAGTGTTTGATGTCTCAGAGGCTAGGTTTTGGTTTGGGAACATTTTATTATTCATTTTATTGATGGAATCCCATAATTAGTTATGACCAGGTAACTGCTAAAGGACCAAAAGGTTGATCGTTCTCAAGGGTCGTTCTTATTATTAACTCTCGCTCGAACAGGAGGTAAGAAAGCTGCACCCTGTGTATATATGACATGCGTGATTATTATTAAGGCATGTTGATTGATAAATGTGGACATGGATTGCCTATTGAATACTAGTGGATGTTAAATACTTATATATGTACTGATTAGTCAGGGACACTGACCTAAAGAGTCAGAAATGGCATAGCGTCATGAACGCTGAGTCAAATGAAGATTCGATCTAATCGATATCAGCATTGAATGACTCATATGGGGTATTAATGCTGGTCCGACCCTAAGGTCGATGAACTTATAAGCACTTGTCTGGTTTGAGACCAGTTATTCAGAGCCAGGGCATATGGCCCCGGTGACTGTTTGCCACATGGCTAGGGAACGCTGTTCCAAGGTTATGACTCTATGGTCATGAGGAAGGTTATGTTATGTTGGTGACTATTCACCATACACCTATCCTGTTCAAACTTATGAAAGGTTCACTTTTCAGTTAAGCCCGGGTGACCCTATCGTCACATGGCTAGAGGGAGCTATACCCACTTTTGTGACTTTTGCGACTGTCACCTATTTGTTTAGACCGTTGGTCCTGAATGATTTTTACGGTCATTGTTGATATTATATCATGTTTTATTATGCTTTTCTTGCTGGGCCTTGGCTCATGGGAGCTATGTGGTGCTGGTAAAGGGAAAGAAAAGCTCACCCAACCATGAGTGGAGAGCTTAGGTGGTGATGTGTACATATGCGTCCGCTTGACCACCACGGCCAAGGCATTCTAAGAGGAGCTAGGGGGTTACCCTATTTTTGCCGCTTAGGTCGGCGGGATTGTAAATTTGAAACAGTAATAACCATTTTGTACTGAGAACAACTTGTAAATGTTTTGATTAGCTCTGCAGAGCAGTTTGTAATAAAAGATATCCATTCCCTTTTTATTAATTTTCCACCTTAACTTGTTAATTATACTTAGAGCACGTTTTTGACCAAGGGACTCGGGTAGCGGGTCAAATTTCTGGTCCATCGTTCACCGTAACTGTTCTGGGGTAACCAGGGCGTTACAGTTACACCCTCAGGTCTCGAAATCTGGGTGTAACAGGCTATATTCTATACTATCCCAAAAATTTCTAAAACCTGCAAACTACACAAATTTTTTTACATAATATTCATAGAGAAATATACAGAATATTCCTAAAGCATGCACAACATAAACCAAGATTAATAACATATATCAAATATTTTTATATCGGTAACATCAAAACAATTTATTTTGTAAATATTTATAAACAAATAATCTTTAATATAAAAAAATAAAGTATAATACAAATATACAATATAATATAATAATCTATTATATTTTTTTAATATACATATAAAGTATTAAAATTAAAAAAAAAATACATACTCAAATTTTTTTTTAATTTTTTAATAAGTACTAAAAACATATATTATAAAAATAGTAAATAAAAAATATATTTTACAGTGGGTCGGCAGTGGCTCGAGGTTGGCAGCGGCTCAGGGTTGGCAACGACTCTGGGTAGCAAAGCTGGGAGATTCCATAGAAACATAAAAAAAAATCACAAAAAATTCAATACATAACAAAAACTAAAAAAGAAAAAAAAAAATACAAAGTTAAACTCAACTTACCTTAGGCAGAGAAGAGATTGGGTGGCCTTGGACAGTCGGGGTGGCCGATGGAGGCTCGGGGTGGGTGGCAATGGAGGCTTAGGGATGGTGGTGGGGAAAAAGAGAAGAGATTGTGTTGGTGGTGGTGTTGAAGGGAGGGTCGAGGTGGAGGGTCGGGGTGGTGGTGGAGGGTCGTGTTGGTGGTCGGGGTGGTGGCGGTGGCGTTGAAGGGAGTTTGAAGAAGAGAAAATTGAATGATTGCAAAAATGGGGAAGAAGGCTCGGCGGCTGAGGGTATATCATTATGATTTTTGTCGGCGTGTTTCGTTGTGCCGACAAACGCGCCGACAAAAGTCAATCAGAAAATCCTAATAAAAAACGGTACCGTTTAAATAAGCCTTTTACTGACGCAGTTTAGACTTTTGCCGGCGCAACGAAATGCGCCGGCAAAAGTCTGGCCACCAACCTTCTTTAAAATGTGCATCGACATTAATATAACACATTTCACTTTTGTCGGCGCGTTAGGTGAAATGCTCTGGAAAAAGTACCTACTAATTGATTCTCCAATTTTCATAAATCTTTGCCGGCGCAATTCGAATTTGCGTCGGCAAAAGACCTAGTTTTTGTTGGCGCGTTTCACTAATTGCGCCGGTAAATGCTTCTTTTACCGAAGCAATTCTAAATTAAAGCCAGTCTCAAGGACTGACGGAGGGATCTGAAACTGGATCTGCTGCTGATTCCTCATCGATCAATCAGTATGAGATTATGAGTAAAGTACTTGGGGAGATGTTTGACTTTCAAAGAGGAGTGGGTTACAGCAAAGGGAAAAGGAAAAAATCAGCTTCCAGCTTCACAAGTCAAAGTCAGTCACATGCCCAACCTGCTCATATGCCTCAAGAAGACATGGCTACTATGGCGGAGATGATGAAGTCAATGCGTGAAGAGATTCAGATGTTGAGATCTCAACAAGGTCCATCCGGTAATCCTCAACATACCAGTTTAGAAACTGAGTCGCGGTTTGACAGCCTTCTGCAACGGTATTTACCATCACAACCTGAAGGTGGTATATCTTGTCAAAGGCCACCTCCGTGGTCGATGCCACAACAACAATAACAACAACATTTTCATCCACCTCAATAGAATTCTCCTAACATGTATGGAGGTACATCACAACAATTTCAGTACATGTATGAACGTTCCTCCCAGTCCCCTCCTATTTATTACCCCAACGTCCTTGCAGGATCTAAGATGTCACATCCTAGGCATCGTGACTTTGGGGATTCATCGCAGCAGAGATATGGTCAATTTGTGAGTTCGTCGCAGCAGAGGAGGTATGGTCAGTTTGAGAGTTTATTGCATCAGTCTCCCTCGGCACGACCACATACTCGACAATTTGGATCATCTTCGCAGCAACAGTCTCCACAAGCTTATTACCCTTCGCCACCAGCACCACAATTTGCTTCACCACCATTGTCGCGCCCTAACATTGGTGATCGAGATATTGACCTGAATGTTAATGAATATTTCTCGCCTAGTTGGCCCAATCCAAACAATAATAATTAGTTTATGTTTTTTAATTAAATTAAGAAAATTGATATTTTATTATGTTTATCTTATGATTAGTTTATATGTAATTAAATGAAGACAATTCATATTTTTATTATTTTAATTTTATGATTAGTTTGTATGTAATTTTGTTTGATGAATATTAATTGTGTTATTAATAATTAATTTTAATTTATGTTAAATTTTATTATCTTTAAATAAGTTGTACATGTATATTTATTATTAAATAAAATCAAATGAATTATTATATTTAATATTTTTAATTTATTACCGGCGGATTAATAGGGCGAGACCTGCTGATATTAAATGAGTCAAACGGAGTTGACTATTCTTTTACACCGGCGGAGTCCGGCCCTTATTAATCCGCCAGTATTAATAAAATAACGACGGGGTGTCAGTCTGCCAGTAATACCCCTAAACACCGACCGAGTACTACTAGCAGAGCATTACTGTTGGACCCCGCCGGTAATGTACGTTACCAGCGGAATGCCCTATTATTACCAGCGGAAGCCTCCGCGATAATTCTGCCTTCTGTTGTAGTATATTGGGCACAATTAACCACACACGTACATGCTACATCATATACACTCTTTCATATATATGAGACCAATTAATCAAACAACTAGATGAGTCCAAATTTGACCCCTCTATCTATCTATGAATCAGTAACCACAATTTAGCAACTAAAAATAAGAAAAGAAAGCGAATGAGAGTAATCATATATAGCTAGCTAGCATCGATCTATAACACATTCCATCAACCTTTAGCAATAATGGCTATATATGTCCGGTACTACTTGTTGATTTAGGGTTTTCTTTTGGTTAACCCTAGATCTGGGGACCACTAATTATATATTTATGTATATAACCTATGTATTTATTAAGTGGCTCAAAATTTACTCTTTGCATTGTTTGTATTTTTAAAAAAATTCGTATATACGTCTCGACCCGCTATAATGTTGTTTTGAATCTTTTATTTTCAAATGGAGTTGGATCCACTTCCCACAACTTAGGACAACTTAAATGTCAAAATTATTTGGACGTTTTTGGTGCGTGGATTCTTTGATAATAGAGACAAGTAAGACTATATATAAATATGCATAAAAATATATTTTCTATACATGGAATAGTTTGGAGGTTTCTTGGGTTCATCTCCTATTAAGTACTTCTCCCCTTTGTTTAATTAATTAACAATTCGAATTAACTAAAGATACTCTTCATTTGTTTTATTGATATAACTAGCTGCCAAAAATAAGATACACAAAATGATACAAGACGTGAGACAGAATGGTCATAGGGATATGTGGATACCTAAATATACCATACATGCACATATGGGACAAATTCTCAATTCGACATTATAAGATTGTCATTATTTAATTTCAACCATATAATAAATCTATACAATTTCTAGTATCTAATATAACCACAAATTTTGTTTAATTTTTAGTGGAACATTATGTTGATATTTATTTGCAGTAATATTATTCTCTAACTTAGTTTTTTTTAATTTTACTTAAATATGTAGCTTTAAAATTTTGACATTTAAATTCATAATCTTTTTAATAGTTTGCATTTGTTAGTCTTTTTTTTTTCCTTTTTCATCCAGATTTTTTTTTCTTTTATAAAACTTGAATTTTGTAGAAAATGTCCAACCTATACTTCAATTTTGTACTTATTAGGTACTCAAAAAGTTGAATGGACAATCGAAAAAGACCAATGAATACAATCTTTTTTGTTTTTGAAAAGAATGAATCCAACTATTTGGAATGTTAGGAGTTTAAATGCTAAAATTTTGAAGATTGGAGATCTAAGTGTGAAAAATAGGTTAGATTGACACCTTATATTAACACCTACAGTTTTATAGAAGACAATTTTATCTAAGTGTGAAAGGAATTAATATATAAAATTACATATATACATATTATTTTTTAAGAAAAATATAAAAAAACACGACGAGGAAGAAAAAATGTTAAAATTAATAATAAAAATGTACAGATGATACAAAAATATTATAAATAAATTAATAAAATAATATAGTAGAAATTACACTCCTATGTGTTTTTTTGTCTATTGAAATTTAATTTACTAATGTTTCTATATAATTTTAAAAAAAGATTTTAAATGTATGACTTGTAGATTCTCATACATATATATTGGTATAAATTAGCAAATAAGTCATAATTTTTATATAATTAAGTTGTAAACTCTGTAATTTAATTATTTAAAATGTTAATTTATGATTTTTTTAAACTTAATTGAAAAAATTAATTAGTAATTATGGTAAAACCATATTTCTATAAAATAGTTTCTCAAAAATCAAATTTATAAAAAATTTCATTTCGTTTTATTTTATCTTTTATAAATAAAGTGATTTACATTAATGTTTCACTTTTTTTTTTTCCAACTTCAAACATATAAATGTAAGTAGAAGACTCGAGAACTAATTAACGTTCCCTTTCTATTCGAGACTCGAGAGAGCCTCTCATAATTTGCATCATACTGTGTCAAATAAAAAAACTAAATAAAAGAAAATAAATTATTGCGAATGATTAATCTTTGGCTCGCACGCGTCATTGCATATATATAATAAATCTGGCCCTGGAGCTGGACCCCAACTAATAATTTATAAAAAACAAATATCTGACAGAAGGAAATTACTGGAGCGTGATTGCTACTAACTCTCCATGTGACACTTAGCACCTAATCCCAGCTCTGCGGAGTGCAACGCCAACGTGGACCAGTGTGCCACATTGGGACAGGTGTCTTCATTTTAATTATTGTGTGCATACAGCTTCTTAATATATAACTAGTATTTCGTACGGCTTATTACAGTTACTTCTACATATTATAAATTTAGCCTAACAACAAAAACAAAGGCATGTTATAATGTTAAATGTTGTTATGTCATGGAATATTCTGAAACTTGCTGATTCATTATTGTGTACCTCTGTCGACTGTCCTATTATTCTACTCTCAAAGGTTAGCTAGAGATAGTGTAGTGGTTGGTTTTGATTTTGGACAACTATTGCAGTTCTTGTCCTTTTATTAGACATACAAATGTGTGATTCAATTATGATTATAATATAACTTTTTATATAAAAAAATATAATAACTAAAATATGATAGATAAAATTTAAATATTTTAATACTGGTATATTTTATAATTAAAATTGAATATAATGTCACAAAGCTACATATGGCGGGTTATTCCAACAAAGAAAAAAAAATGTACAAAAATTGACAGTATAAAGACAATTATAACACGAAAAAACTGAAATTTCAGGACAAATAATCAAGTGTCAAGTCAAATAACTTTTAATAATATCAACGTTCTTCAAAAAATATATAATTTTCCTAGCACATTTGTGCTACTTTATATTTTATATTAAGCAATTGGTTTGCATATTTTGCAATAGTTTACAAGTAAATTGTCTTATACTTTTGCTTTTCACTATATCTTTGTTATACTCGATTTTCTAGATGAATAAAAATATATCAAGACAAACCTAGAAAAGAAAATATTACAGAAACTCTCGTGTAGCATTTAATTGGCTAAGGAAAAGACTACACAACAATTCGGTAGTGTGTATCGGCTCGAGGTAGGGTCGAGAAACTTATATAAGGGTTGAGATAGTCGACTCAGAAATGATTCACTACTCCACCTCAGAGAATATGTACATGAGTTAACTCGAAAGCGAGTTAAAATCCCCAAAACTATCATAATAAATATCAGGATTTAAATTTAAATGATGATTTTACTTTTTAACAAACTAAATGAATATTTATATTATAATAGTTTTTTATTATTTGTAATTTTAATTTAAAAAGAAATATCTTATAACCTCTCCTTAAAATTGTGGAAGGAGAATTTGTGACCAGTCTCTCTATAAATAGGCTGGTTAATGATCATTTAATTTTTCAGGCTAACTTCATGTACTAAAACTTTGTGGAAATTACTTTTTAGCTTTAAACACAAAATATATATACATAAAATTGACTCATGGACTAGATAGAATTAATTACTGAACCACGCAAATAAAACATATCGTGTTCATTTTATTATAAACGTTTAAATTGCTCTTGTTTTAGTTACGAAAATTTGTGTCAACAGTTTTGTGCTTTCATTGATAGCATTAAGCGGTTCACTTGTCCTCCCTAAAAGACTTTTTTTCTTTTTTACATTTGAAAGCAATGGTTGCAAATGTCGAACCCTTATGTGCCTAGTAGAAGCAACCCTTTTCCGACTGTACTGGAAGAATTCAAACTGATTCCTCAAACAAAAGAATATCCCCGACGGGCTGATAAAAGGCCAAAAAACTAAGTCTGGAAGAACAACGACGAAGGAAGCTCTTCGACACCCCCACGGGACCTAGGACAGTCTTCTTGACAACCACAAAATGAGTATTACGACCTGACAAGTTATGTGCCTATGTTGGAATTTGAAAATCGTAGACTTCGTGAAGAACTCATCTAGCCTACTAGGCGAAATGTGTTGGTATTAAAATTGTAAATAAGAGTTACGCAGTGGAATGAGTCTTTTAAAAAATTTACTAATACCAGCCAGGATCATACATATATAGATATTGATGCGGTTTTTTGCCAACAGTGGATTAAGAAATCCGACAACAGAGATATTAGCACTTTCTTTCTAAACTGTAATTAGTCAAATGAACTGTACCTCAAACACTCACACTTTTACGTGGTTCAGTGGTTGAAATTTTCCTAGTCCACGATACAATCATGTTAGTCTCTTTAAGGCTTTCAATGAAACTATTTCTTACAATTTCAGCATAGTTTATGTTTATCCAGAAGCTATCCCTTTTCCTATCCATTCCCCTGATATTTATAGAGGGCTTTCCTAGACAGTTTGGGTAACCACGTGCATAAATATGGTAAATAATCAATAAGAATAATATCCCATTTACATGGGTATATGATTGCCTATGGAATTTACATATGTTATCTCAAGTAATAAATGTGTAATAAAATCTGGGCATTAATGAGTGTATAGGGGATCTCCGAGTCTTTTGGGAACCTTCATTGTGCGTCATGATCATGCTTTCATGAGCTGAACACTTTCCATGATCTAGATGTTGATGAGATAACTGAACTTGACATGGGCCAAGTTGAGAGTATCTAGAAAGTGATCTAGCCATCACACATCTCAAACTAGGTTATTGGCGCAAGAGGCGGCCTAGAGATTATCTGGCTGTCATACTGCCAAGTTTAACTCGAACTACTCACACCAGAGTTAGCTAGATGTTCTACCTATTCGCTTTCTCCATGCGCTTATAACCTAGTTTGAGATGCGTGATGGCTAGATCACCTTCTAGATACTCTGAACTTGGCCCATGTCAAGTTCAGATAGCTCATCGACATCCAGATCGAGGAAAGTGTTCAGATCGCAGAAACCTGATCATGACGCACAATGAAGGATCCCAAAAGACTGGGAGATCCCTTATACGCTCATTAATGCCCAACTTTTATTATACATTTATTACTTAAGATAACAGATGTAAATTCCATAGGCAATCATATCCCTATGTAAATGGGAGATTATTCTGATTTATTATTTACCATACTTATGCACGCGGTTACCCAAAACTGTCCAGGAAAGCCCTCCATAAATATCAGGGGAATGGATAGAAAAAGGGACTGCTTCTGGATAAACAGAAACTCTGCTGAAATTGTAAGAAACAATTTCATTCAGAGCCTTAAAGAGATTAATAAGATTTTCTTGTGGAGTAGGTGGATTTTAACCACTGAATCACGTAAAAGTGTGAGTGTTTGAGGTACTGTTCCTTTGACTAATTACAGTTTAGAAAGAAAGTGCTAATATATCTGTTGTCGGATTTCTTAATCCACTGTTGGAGAAAAACCGCGTCAACAGATTGGTGCTTTCATTGAGAGCTTATTAGTGCTTAATCCTTTACGCAAGTTTCACCCAATACTCACCATGGTGGTCTCCTGGTCTATGCATGACAAAGAAATGGAACAATCTGGTGATCAGGAGGCGCATCATATGACCGTTCTCGGTGAAAAAGGCCCAGACGCTCAACACTGTCCTGGAAGAACACAAATAGGCCATGATGATACAGGGAGCTCAACATCACGCCCACCAAATCCCAATCCAGGGTACCTGACAACTATCGAGATAGAAAATTCCCAATTAAGGAGCCATCTCGCTAGGGCTAACGAGCAGATCAAAGAGGTCCTAGCTCGACTAATCCCTCCTACAACCGATGTTAATATTGGAAGGAGGCAAAGTGGGCCCCATAGGTCCCACAGGAGTAACCGACCTAATCTCAGTCATTCTGTCAAAACTGCAACTCCGAGCTTCACACCTTCATAGCAAAATCGGGAAAATACTCAACCTAGTAATCCTCATAGGACCCATCGGTCTCATGTTAGTCGATCTGTCAGAACTATGACCCCGAGCTCCATGCCTTATGAGCAGATACCACGGAATGTTCAGAACAACCTAACAGGGCGAGCTGGGACAAATTCAAGGAGGCAAAACACCCAAGCAAATCCATCTGTGCCACGATTAGAGCCTCTGGCGCAGAGTACCCGAGAGATTGGGGTAGAATAGAGACGGGCTAACCTAGTACACCCCGACGAAACAAGGATAGCTTCAATGATAAGACACCCGCCGTCACCGGCTTGACAATTGACACCACCTCGCCTACAGAAGAACGCCCCAACTCGAGGGGATAACATGAGAAATCCTCCTCCCTCAGAAGATACCTATGTCCTACGACCTCAATCTAATAATCCAGGTCCTCGATCTCAGCCAGGGGTTGTAATTTTCACAAATGGAAGTTACTGGACAAAGAGCCAGTGTGGAGGCAGGTTTGAGAACTAGGGGTGCACACGGGTCAGATTTTCGGGTGGAGAAAAGTGGTACTGAATCCAATCCGAATTTTTTGAGGTTTAGTTCAAATTCGGGTTTTAGGTTTGGTCGATTCGGGTGGGGTCAGGTTTCGGGTTGGGCTGGGCCAATTGGGCATTGGGCTGAAAATGGGCCTTGGTACAAATTTTTCAAAAATACCATTTTTTTACACTTATTTTATTTTCAAAGTTTGTTGTTAGTTTGGTTCAATTGATTTTTTTACAAATTAGGTCTTGATAAATTTTTTAAAAACAAACTACAAAAGTAATATACTAAAACACTTAAACATAAAGTCCAAAGTCCAATCACTTACCTATTATCTATTATCTAAAGTCCGAAGTCTAAAAGGGATTATTTTTTTTTATAAAATACACTCAGTCGGGTCCCGAACCCGTGTATGTTAAATTTTAGAACCCGACCCGACACATGTTGGGTTCAGATCGGATTAGGCCCAAAATGAACGGGTTTTCCAAAAAAATGGGTGCTCGGGGTTTGAGTTGGGCGGGTTATGCGGGATTTTAGGTTTTCGGGTCAAATGTTCACCCCTACTGAGAACGACCTGAGGAATTTTTTGAGCTCCGCACAAATTCTTCGTCCCGACCCACATCCTAACCTGCGTGCTCATTTGAATTCACAAAGGAGATATCCAGTTCGCCATGATGATGTGAGCTATACTCAACACATGGGAGATTCGTCTATCGTACGCGATAATGGGAACGTCCCACCTAACCCAGCTCAAGCTTGGAGGGAAAACAACCCATCTAATGCATACAATAGGATGAGGGTTGGTGACCAACTCCCGAATAACCTAGAGAATAAAGATCCAACCCTCGAGCGACTGACCTTGATGGAAGAACAGATGAAGAGACCCAAACATCGTGACAACTCCGTATCATGTTGGCTTCAGTATGCCGACCATGCCCGCATATGACTGAAACACCGATCGTCCAACCACCTTAGGACATTTAATACGCTAATGATGGTCCACAATGTAGGGTTCGACCTAAGATGCATCTTGTTCCCCGCAACTCTGATCGGACCCGCCAGATTGTGGTTCAACAAGTACAAAAAACATTCAATCACCTCGTGGAAGAAATTGTCTTATGAATTTAAGAGACAATTCCAGCTTCGAAGGAAAGCCACGTTGTTGTCGATTCGTTAGATAACATAGAATAGCAACCTGGTGAGTCCCTGAAAGCGTATCTGAGCAGGTTCACCAATGTAGTAGCACGAGCTAGGGATGTTGATGATAGCTCCAAGCTCATGGAAATGAGAATGGGGATCATGGTAGGAGGTAGGGGTGCACACGGGTCAGATTTTCGGGTTTCGGGCTCATCGGGTTCGGGTTTTGCGGGTTTCGGGTTAAGAAAAATGGTACCGAAACCGATCTGAAATTTTCGGGTTTTTCGGGTTCGGGTTCGCTCGGGTTCGGGTTCACTCGGGTTCGGGTTCGGGTGCAATTTTGGGTTTGCTGGGCCATTTCTGATTTTGGGCCGAAAAGTCCAGATTTGCAAAAATACCATTTTTTTTCAAAAATGCCATTTTTTTTGCATTGCATGCATCATATGTTCATTGCCCTGACAAAAGTTTAACTAAAAAATTGTATAACAAAAATTGCATTCGGAAACAAAAATTTCAAAATGAACCCAAAATCTCAAACCCAAAATCTCTGACTTTTGTGTACATACATACAAGACTTGCCTTATTTCAGCAAACATAGCCGTTAAATTTATAAATATACCAAAACAAAACTGCCTAACATATATATATATATATATACACTAAATGTAAATATATATATTATATAGCCGTGCTTACTGGAGTCCGAACCCGACCCGACTGTTGCTGGCGAGGTGAGGCGAGGCGAGGTGAGGTGAGGCATGTCGCGCCTCTGGTGGTGGCCGTCCGATCTCGTGGTGCCGCCGCGTGAGAGCTGAGGGTGAGAGGGAGGCTCCGGGCTCTCGTCTGGGCAGTGGCACTGGCAGGCACTCCACTCGGCTGGGTTCTCTTCTTATATCCTGCTTGTTGCCGTGTTGAAGATTGAACCAAGAGGGAGGCTCCGAGGCTGGGCTGCCGTGCTGAAGCTTGAACCAAGAGGGAGCTGCTGCTTGAATGAAACGAAGGAGAAGAAGACCAAAAAAAAGGGGTCGGGTTAGTTACTTTAGTGCTTATAAATTTTTACAGATTTTATTTATTTATTAAATTTTTTTTAAAAATCTCAGTCGGGTTTCGGGTTACACCCGAACCCGACAGCACACAATTCATAAATCCGAACCCGACCTGATTTTTTCGGGTTCGGGTCGGGTTAGACCCGATTTTGTCGGGTTTTTCGAAAAAACGGGTTCTCCGGATTCGGGTCGGGCGGGTTTTGCGGGTTTTCGGGTTTTACGGGTCCTGTGTGCACCCCTAGTAGGAGGTGATTTATGGAAACAACTCCAGCGGCGTGATCTGCTATCGCAGAAACTGGCCAGACCCCTGTTCAGCCCGGTGGAGCAGTGGCAGATGTTGTAGCTATGGCTCAACCTGTCACCCAGAATAATAGGGCGGAACAATAAGAGGAAGGGAGCTGGTGAGGGCGAGTAGAACGAAAAAGTTCAAGACCATCTACACCACCTATACCGACCTGACTGATACGCGAAAGCATATTTTCTTATCAAACTCTAGTTGCCTTCCATGGTAGAAGCCAAAGCCATTTAGGCACCAGTGGGCAAAGAGAGATCCCAATCAGTTCTGCTTGTATCACAACGACATCAGTCATAACACTGATGATTGCCAACAACTAAGGGACGAGATCGAAACTCTCATCTGAGCTTGATTGTTAGCCCAGTGTGCTCAAAATCGAGTAGTTCCAAATCAGCCAACTGGGAAAAATACTCACCCAGTTCTAGAAAATCTAGTCGCCCAACCCCGGGCTCAGATAGACCAGGGGAACCAAGTCGATCCCCCTCCAATAGTAGGAGCGATATAACCACTATCCCTGGAAGACCCCATTTGGCGAGCACGAGTAATGGGGCCCAAAAAAGGTACATACAGGAACTAAAATTCCATAATGGTACTGAGTTCATCCTGGATAAGTGGTTATCAAAACAACCGCGGTTGGAAAAACAACCAATCAGTTTCACAGAAGAGGACACTAGCCATGTTCAGTTCCCGCATAATGATCCACTGGTGATAACCGTTCCCGCTGGTGATTTGCTGCTCATACTCTTTCAATTGACGTGCTGCCTAGACAATCACTTTCCCTGTGTGTATAAGGACACAACCTAGGCCCTACCTCGAGGCGTCACAATAAACCACAAGCCTGTCTTGACCGTGTAAACTCTGACCTTTGCATGTCAACTCTGTCAGAGGTGATGCAATCTTGGATAACCCCTCCACAACACGTCTGTAATAACTTGTCAACCCCAAGAAACTTCTGATCTCTGAAGCCTTCTTCGGCCTTGGTCAATCTCTAACCACCTCAATTCTCACTGAATCCACCATAATTCCAACATTACTGACTATGTGACCTAAAGAAGTCACCTATGGCAATCAAAACTCCCACTTATTAAATTTCGCATACAGCTTGTGCTCTCTCAATCTCTGTAGTACCAATCTGAGATGCTACTTGTGCTCTGTCTCTAACTGAGAGTATACCAATATATAATCGATAAAGACGATCACAAACTGGTCTAGGTAATCTTTGAACACCCTATTCATCAGATCCATAAATGCTGCTGGGGCATTAGTCAGTCTAAGTGACACCACCAGATACTCATAATGCCCGTACCTTGTGCAAAAAGTTGTCTTCGATATATCCTCATCCCTGACCCTCAGCTGGTGATAACCAGATCAAAGATCTATCTTGGAGAATACCGTCCTACCCTGTAATTGATCAAACAGATCATCAATCCTTGGCAGATGATACATGTTCTTGATAGTCAACTTGTTCAATTCTCTATAATCAATACACATCCTCAGAGAACCATCTTTCTTCTTCACGAGGAGAACTGGCGTGCCTTATGGCGAAAAACTAGGCCTGATAAAACCCAAGTCTAGTAATTCATGTAATTGAACCTTTAGTTCCTTCAGCTCAGCTGGAGCCATCCTATAAGGTGCCTAGACACTGGCTCTGTCCCTGGCACCAATTCAATCACAAACTCTATCTCCATGTGTGGAGGTAACCTTAGCAAATCCTCTAGAAACACATCCAGAAACTCATAGACCAACATGGTTTATCCTGGTCCCACTGGCACGACCTGAGTGGTATCCACCACAATAGCTAAGAAACCTATGCATCCCCCTGGTATAGGTCTCAAATTCTAAGTACAGATATCATAGGTATACGGGGTCAATGCACAGTGCAAACGAATACAAAGGGGTCCTCACCCTCAGGCTCAAAGGTTACCATCTTCTTCTTGCAATTTGTCGTTGCCATATACTTCTCTAACCATTCCATACCCATGGTCATATCAATGTCGGTCATGACTAGCTCAATCAAAATAATTGACACTCTCTACCATCCACTGTTACTGGTAATGATCTAACCCATCTCTTAAGAAGTTATCAGTTCCTCAATAGGGAATAAGGTTCCAAATTCTTAGCACAACATTATCACGTAATCAATAAACCAAGTCTATGCCTCTACTAGATGCAACAAAACAAAGAAAACATGGCACCAGAACCAATCGACATAATATAAGAATCAGAACTAGGAGGTTGACCTGTCACTATTTAGGAACCTGCCTCAGCCTCTGATCGCGTCAGGAAGAGTACTCGAGTTGGAGTTAAGCTATCTACCCCTTTTGATTCTTTCTTCCTCAGCCTTGGGCAATCCCTCCTGAGGTGTCCAACCATCCCACATATGAAACACGCCCTTGCTCGGAATTCCCCTAGATGGTGCCTCCTGCACCGTGCGCATTCCGGGTAAAGTTTCCAATCCTCGCCCTCACCCTGCTGGCCTATCTGAGCATTTCACAAACACCTCTTCTAGCTTAGGGGTACTGATTATATCAGTAACATTTCCTTTCTGATCATTGGGGCCTCTGCCTGTATTCAAACCAATAAACGAGGGTATCACTGCTTGAATTCCGCGCTCTCCAACACTCTTCCTCCATATCATGTTTCCTATGCCTTCAACGATAAGGGCATGTACTGGGGCATTCCTAACACCCTTAGCCATGTCTGTGGGTCCCATATCAAAAGAAAACTTGAATAAATCCCTCTTTCTAAGCCATGTCTGTGGGTCCCATATCAAAAGAAAACTTGGCCAGCCCATCAAACTTGTCAACATAATCTGTTACTGTCATATTTCCCTGAACCAGATTTAGAAACTCATTTGTCTTTGCGGTCTTAACCGCGCCACTATAATATCTTTCGTTAAAAAACTGCCTAAATTCTTCCCAGTTCATCATAGCTGTATCTTACGTCTGAGATACCGCTTCCCACCAAGTCCGGGCATCCTCCCGTAACACATACATAGCACAAATCACCCTATCGTGGCCTACCATCCATATAAAGCCGAGGATGGAGCTAACCATGCCCATCCATTGCTCAACTCTGAATGGATCTAGGCCTCCATAAAAAATTGGAGGGTAATGTTTCTGAAACCTCTCATATATTGATTCCCACCTATTCTCAACCCTAGGCCGAGCCCAAACCAGTGCTGCCCCTTGCATAATAAAGGAAGAAGTGTTCTCTGTCACAACCTGCTGCTTCAACCACCTAATCTATTTTTCCTGCCTCTGCAATCTTGCTTGCATGTCTGTAAACACATGTTGCCAATTCTAAGGAGTAGGCGAAGGGCCCTTGCCCTGGCTATAACTTCCGACCTCAATATAAACACCATCGGTTCCCATTGACCCCCTTGCGTACATAACCTGTGAGTTCTTCTGTAGTCAATGACTTGTCCCATTAGGCATGATGATCACATCCAAAAACCTTCCCACAGGGAAAACCAAACAACACCTTATTCACATACAACAGTAGTACTAAAGTACATGCCCATATAGTTCATGCATCAATGAATAAGACCTACTATTCTTAACAGAAATATCATGCTCTCTACTCTAGCATGAAGATAAAACATTCATGTATCAGTCGAGCAAGAAAGCACATAATCATATCAACAGTCAAGGGCCAGGCCCTATAAGAATGTCACATGCTCCTTAACAAGGCATGCAGATAAGGCATTTATATCTTATTTAAGTAGTTAAAGACATAACCACATAAATAGTTACCGAAACCTGCGTCGATCTTGTGTTTAGTGGAGAGTGTACATGCCCGACAATCTTCAAGAACCCTTCAACCTTGGCAGCTCTGTTACCAAGTTGTAACATCCTCCTAATCCAGGACAGTTACACTGTGTACTTTAAATAGTGTCAGACATGCTAATCAAGTTATTTGGTTATAAACGTGTAACTAAGGTTAACATCAAGGGTTAGGGTTGAATTTTTTTGTCAAAGGAACTGTTGACTTTTCATTTAAAAGTTTCATACATGCATAAGATCCCAAAATATTACAAACAACCATTTAAAAGGGTGTATATACACCAAAAGTTACAACTAGCCGACCTAAGCGAAAAAATAAGGGATACAACCCTAGTTCCTCTGAGATACCCTCGGCCATGGTGGATGAGCAGCCACATATGTACACAATGCCACCGAAGCACTCCAACTCATGGCTGGTCCAGTTTTCCCTTGCCCTTACCTACACCATATAGCACCCATGAACCATGGCTCAATAAGAAAACTTAAATATATGCATGAATAGTAAATATAGATTACAGATGCAAATCTAGCATGCCCAACAGTAATAACCTACTCATGCATGAATACAATTACAAATAAATGACGACTATGTCATAATGGGGGGCCAATGCCTTGAATAAGTGGTTAATAATTCATACTGGGACCCAATGCCCTAGGATCTGGACTAATGAGTCACCCCAGGGGCCTGTTCCCTATCCTCTCTATCACCAACCTTAGAACTGACCCGACATACTTGGCGTTGTAATTTTCCACGACCATTGGGTAGGACAAGCGTATAATGCGCTTCAGGTTAGGCATAACCATATCGACCAGCACGCAGCACGCTATTGTTGCGCTTGCTTATGAGCCAAGGCTTTTTGATCAGATAATGCCAACAAGTATACCTCTTTAACAATTATCCCAAAATAGAGCATTCACGCATGCTTAATCAATCAATCACAAACATATTCATAATCATGTTCATTCTCAGGGGGCCCGAGCCCTATAAATACTCATACTTAACAACCAGATAATCTAATACCATTAAGCATACTTCAGGTAATACAAGTACGCATACATATTAGTCACATATCTAAACCAATTCAACAAAAACACAACGACCATGTTCCATAATGGGGTCGAGCCCAAATCACACAGACAATCACATATAATCATGCTCATTTACCGGGGCCCAAGCCCTAACCATAACCATATCTAACAATCGGTTCAAGCCCTAATCACATACATCACGTATTGGGTGTAGTTTTCTTACCTCAAGTCTGAGTGCAAAGCAGAATAAGAACGACCCTCGATCATGATCCCGGTTCCAAGCCCCTAGCGATAACCTAGTCACAACCATATTATAGGATCCCATCAAAATGAGCAAATAAATGCTTCTGGACCAAGTCCTAGCCTCTGGGACCTTGAATTCTACTAATCCTGGTAGTAGAATTGTTCCTGAACCTTTAGGGTTGAGTTCCCCCACTCAAAAACCCTCACGGGGCTCAAAACCCCTTAAGTGCCATGACCTACCCAAGTCAGAGTCCCTAACCTCCCTTCTCACAGAACATGAGCCACGGCGCAGCCTAACAGGTGCCATGGCGCGACCTCGCATTAGAAACCTCCCCTGGCCTCTAGGTTCAAGAGGGTCGCGACTCGACCCTTAGAAACCAAAATTCTCTAGATTTTCTTCAGCCACACTCAAACACAAACCACCCTAAATCATCCTAGAACCATAATTCATTCCCAAGAACACATTCAACATAATACCAGCAACAAAACCCAACTTAAACATGATTAAAAACCCATAAAAAACTCAAAATCCAACTCTTGAGCCACAAGCCCAAGAACACCTCAAAAATAGCCAAACTAAAACAGAGTTTAATGGAAATCAATGTCTAATGCTTACCTTAACTGGAAGTTAAGTTCCCCTAGCTGCAACAACTTCAATCCCCCAAGTTTAAGCTTTCAATTCTCAAGCTTACAGCCAACAATTCTCCTTCATTCTCAAGAAATTTCACTCAAAAGTTGTGAGAGAATGAGGGAGAGAGAGGGAGTCAGTTGGGTGAGCTACTAACCATGTCTTTTGTGTTTTGTGTTCTATTTTCCTAAGGCTTAAGTAACTTAAGCTATTCTCGAGGCTCAAGATACCAAAAATGTCACCGAGGGAAAAATGGTCAAAATCCCTGATATTCCCTCCTAATCACACTAACTCCAATTATATCCTCAATTATCTATTCCCATTACCCGATAACCTGATAAAGAACCTGATACCCAAAATACCCATTGACTCACCCTGAGTCGGGTATTGGGTCTCGTTGTGACTTTCCCAATAACTTGCTCCCTAGGATCGTCTCGTGCCGAGTAACCCAAATAAACTCACATAATAATGTGGTCTCTCACATATATCACATATATATGATTATGCCCATAACGGGCTAACCCCAGTCACGAGAGGTGGAAACCAAAGACCACCTCCAAAAGAGCTTCATCTAAACTGAGGGAGAGACTCAACCAGAGAAGGTCTAAGGTAAAAACCACACCCCTTGCAGCTCCCCCGAGGGACACAACCAAAGCAAGGGTTCTCTCCGAGTACCCATGAGATTCCTTAAACAAAAAGAGAAGGGAACTAGACACCAAAATGCAAAGCATATGAAGCAAGATAGTCACTGCACCTGGTGGGACAGAGGTGACGATGAGTTTGACCATGAGTCACCCTTCACAAGGGTAATCTCAGTTAAGAAACTCCCCACCAACTTCAGAGAGCCTTGCATAACTCCGTACGAGGGCACTACAGACCCAAAGTATCACTTAGACGCCTTCAACGACTTGATAAAGTTAAGGGTGGTCAATAGTAGGGCAAGGTCCCATTGTTTCACCATTACACTAAAAGGATTTGCGTACAAGTTGTTCAAGAGATTAAGGCCAGGAATAATCGGGTCATGGCAACAATTCTCTAGCGAATTTCTTTAGCAACACCATCCAGTTCATGATTATGTTATGCGAAGTACTAGCCTCGCTAACATAAAACAAGGCGAGAACGAAAGTATGAAGAGCTATATCCATAGGTTCAATGTGGAAGCCACAAAGGTGGGAAGTTCAACTAAAGTGGAGCTCAAGACGGCTATTACAGCTGGAGTTCGTCTAGGAAGCAAGTTATGGGATAACATGCTCAAGAGAGAGGTTGCAAACTTAGATGACTTCTTCGAAAGATCACAGAAGTATATAAGTGTGGAATAAGGCCATGAGAACTTACATGCCGGGGTAAGCAAAACTTCCTCCAATCCCCATTCTAGTAATATGTTTGGAGACTCCGCATAGAAGAGATCATTCTGATAGAGAAGTCACCTCAATTGGCCTCCATAAAGCAGTACTAGTAGTTTTTTTTGTTTATTTGAGTTATGCCTCGTAAGGAATCAAAAGTGTCACCATAGTTGGCCTCCCATAGATGTAATTTATCTTGGTTAGATTCAAAGAGGCCACTTAGTTGACCCCGGGATGTAACATGACAATGGCATTGTGCTTACCCTTGCACATTGCTTACTATTACTAATGTCAAGCACCTATCTTATATATTACATCTCTCATCTCCAACGACACTTATGCGACCCGCATACTGCCATCGTCAATTGAAATTGTCAAAGCATATAAGAAAGAACGAAAAACAAAGTGCTTGGAAAGATAGATCCCATCAACCACTTGGGAGGTATTATACCCAGCCTCAGTAGGGACCTAGCCATGTGCAAAATAAATGTCTAGCCTCGCGAGCCTCAACATGCACCTAGCCATGTGCAAAATAGGCACCTAGCCTCAACAAGGACCTATTCATGTGCAAATTAGGTGCCTAGCCTTGCGAGCCTCAACGGGCACCTAGCCATGAGCAAAATAGGCGCCTAGCCTCGCAAGCCTCAACAGGGACCTAGTAATGTGCAAATTAGGTGTCTAGCCTTGCGAGCCTTAACGGGCGCCTCACCATGTGCAAAATAGGTTCTTGGCATAGTAAGATATATTTAAAAATTCTTATAGTGAACCTTATAAGAAAACATTTGGATCTATAAGGACTAGCTACCCTTATAGAGTGTAAGAAAGTCAAAAGGTCTCACAAAAGTGACTTCCTCACAAACACACCCACCCTACAAAGGGACCACGTCGTACAAGACAAAAAGGGAGCCCAAAGAGATCCCTAAGTCTAGATCGACCAAGTCGCCTTACCAAGGGAAAATGGGCCATGAAAATAAGCGTTTGCGAGGCTTCACAAGTACTATTTTCCTATAAGGGTCCCGACCTAAGGGGAGATCACATCAAGGACCAAAAATGCCCCTCATAATATTCCTAGGTCAACCAAGATCACCTAGCCTAAAATGGGTCTCAAAGAAGACGCTTGCAAAAAGGGTCTCAAAGAAAAAGCTTGCAAAAAGGGTCTCAAAGAAGGCGCTTGAAAAAATAGTACTATGCATAATAACGAGAAGGACGCATCTCGATCAAAAATAAAAAAGTCAAAAGCGCGCACATGACGAATATAAAAAATGAGAGGATGGGAGATACCCAAAGGGCCAACACATCCTTAAAATAAAACAATGTGCATATGTAAGAGGAGTTCAAATGCTTTTCCAATGAGAATGGAACACTAACGATACACAAATTGTTTTCTAAAACGAGCAAGTACTAGTAGACCTCGCGGTCGAGTCAACCTACTACTCTGATAGTGAAGAGGAAGCCAACAAAACGAAAGGACCACAAGAAAAAAATTTAAAGCGCTCTACACTCTAAAATATGACAAGTGTTGGATACATGTACAACACGCAAGGTAACATATTAAGAGCGCCACAGGTGAGTTCACCTTGTTTAGACGATACATCATAGGTCCCTTTGGGTTGTGTGCCTCAAGCTCCTTCATGCGGTCCGATGTTTTGTACACCAATGGCACCCGTGGGATCTGTACAAAGGAATGATTGGCATTGATTAAACAACAAAGGATTTCTAAGGATCACCACTTATGAAGTATGTTTTTCATATCTCATATAAATAAAGGAAACACACTAGTACCTTTCGTGTCATAAAAATGGCACAAATAGAGTCTATAAGATTGCCTAAAGGCCCTCACATAGATAGGGGGTAAGTGTGGACAACAAAATCTTTCTACTCCTAAGAGATCTTCTGTATATGTCCCTTAAGGAATCAAATAAGTGTCAGGAGCTGAAGGATACCACAGGAGACTAAGCGTACCTCGCAAGTCACCATGCACTGGCCTTCATGTCCTTGTGAGGCCCCACATCTGCGAGGCCCGTGTGCCTTGCGAGACCCTCTCACCTTCCGTATTTCCACCATACTGCACCCCCGTGAGGTCCGCGTGCCTTGCATGCTACCACCATGTTGCGCCCCGCGAGGCCCGCGTGCCTCGTGAAACCCTCTCGCCTCGCACCCTGCCACCATGTCGTGCCCCCGCGAGGACCGCGTGCCTGGCGAGACCCTTTCGCCTTGTGCGTTGCCACCATGTTGCATCCCCGCAAGGCCCGCTTACCATGCGAGACCCTCTTGCCTTGCACGTTTCCACTATGTCGTCCCCTGCAAGGCCCGCGTTCCTCCCAAGAACCTTTTGCCTGGTGCGCTGCCACCATGCTGCTTGCAAGTCACCTGTGCTTGGATGCTGCTGAGGGACAAGGGGCCTCACACTGATAACCATTCATTGAGGGCCTCGCTATGCGAGGCCAGGTGTGCAAGGCACCCACGCTTGAATGCCGCTGAGGCACAAGGGACAAGGGGCCTTGTGCCGAGGGACATGGGGCCTGGCGCTGAGACACCCTTCATTGAGAGCCTCATTATGCGAGGCTAGGTGTGCAAGGAATTCATGCCTGGATGACATCGAGGGAAAAGGAACCTCCCACCTAGATGCAAGGCGCTCTTCATTGAGGGCCTCGCTATGAGAGGTCGGGTATGCAAGGCATCCATGCCTGGATGCTGCTAAGGGACAAGGGGTTTCACACCTAGACACCGAGACACCCTTCATTGAGAGCGTCACTATGCAAGGCCAGGTGTGAAAGGCATTCCCACCTGGGTGCCACCGAGGAACGATGATCCTCGCGCCTAGATATCGTTGATGAGCTGCAGGACTCACGTAGAGTAGAGAAGATACCATTATGCACAAGGGTATGGCTATGAAAGGCTCGACACCTCTCTATGCATCATGGAGACCCATGCTACCTCACTGAAGAATCCATGAGTCATTCAACACTTAGCCAAAGATAATGAAACTTGAAGAAACGGTGTATCTTGGACATGTGAGAACAACCATCAGGTAGAGGGTACATGTATGGGCACGGGATTTATGACCATATGGAGGATAGAGGTTTGACTCTAACATCCATATCACACATATAGTGGTGGTACGAATTAGTACAGAGAGTGGAGGCACTACTTGCACACCTCTGACCATATACCAGGGCCGACACCATAGCCTCTTGTACCACTACGTCTTGTGCCACTACCCTGACAATGTACCTATGTACAATATTTTCCCCCAGGACCACAATGTATCAGAAGCCATTAGAGCTCCAATATAAATAGATCTTCACCCCTCCAGCAAAGGGGTTCGAAAATTCACTGTGTACTAAAGCTATTAAGTAATACACGAGCATCTCTTATCCATTGTTGTTCAAAGCTTTTCTTCTTCAAGGTTTCTCTAAGTTCCTTCTAAGTTCATCATTTTTATAGATATATTTGAGTTTTCTGACCTTATATAATTGACGAGTTCTCACCATCAACAGTCGGCATCCTGAAGCCAGCAGGATACAGAGCTGCCATAATATGGGGAGCGAAAGGATCGAGCTCCTCATCAAAATTAGAGCCATCAATGTCTTTTCTAGACAAGAGTCTTTTCATATGCTCCTCTATTAAGGCCAGCCACTTGAGGGTTCAATCCTTGGTCCCTAGGTTATTTGGGACTTGGTTATTAACTCCCACCATGTTGTACATGTTACACGTGTTATTATCCCTCCAAGATTTAGCTCAGTTAGGCGGGACATTCCCATTGTCACATACAATAGATGGATCTCCCCTGGCCTGAGTATAACTCAAATCATTGTGGCAAGCTAGGTGTCCTCTTTGTGAGTTCAGATGATCACGCAGGTCAGAATGAGGGTCGGAGTGAAGACTTTGTGCGAAGCTTAAATGATTCCTTAGGTCACTCTCGTGCCTACCTCCACTCTGGCTCTCTGTCCAATAGCTCCCATTCATGAAGCTTACAAATCATGGCTGGGATCGAGGACCTGGATTATTGGCGCGAGATTGTGGGATATAAGTGCCTTTTGAGGGGCATGATTTCTCCTGCTCTCCCCTCCGACTAAAACATTCCTTTGTGGGCGAGGTTGTGTTGGATGTCCGATCGACGATGGTGGATGGATTATTTGTGAAGCTATCGTTGTTCCATCAGAATGTACCAAATTAGCTCGCCCTTGATCTACTCCAATTTCTTGTGTTGGAGGCAGTGCATATTCGTTTCTCCATGCCGGAGCTACTAGTCGAGGCATGGGTAGATTTTTTGGGACATCTTTTCTCCTTAAGTCGGCTTCAAATCGCTCTGTCTTGCCAGGCTAATTCCTGGGAGTGTGAGTTAAGTTATTATTCCTATGAGGGTTGGTAGGTTGAGCATTTCATGGAATCCCTTCATAATGTACGGAACTCAGGGTCATAGTTCGAATGGAACAACTGACATTAGGTCAATGATTCTTATGGGGATTGGTAGGTTGAGTGTTTCGTGGAGTTCGTTTAGAAGGTTCGGAACTCAGAGTTGCAGTTTTGACAGAACGATTGATATAAATTAATTGTTCATGTGGGATTTGTGGGACCCACTTTGCCTCCTTTGGACATTGGCATCGGTTGCAGGAAAGGGTAATCGAGTTAAAGTATCCTCAATCTGCTTGTTAGCCCATACCATATGGTTCCTTAACTTGGCATTTTCCATCTTGATGGTTGTCAGGTACATAGGATGGGGATTTGGTGGGCATTTGGCCAAGCTCCCAACATCATCTTGGTCCACATGCTGTTTTCCAGGGTAATGTTGCACGGATGTACCTTCTCCAGTGGGGATGGCCGCATGGTGACCCTCTTGATCATCAGGTTGTTCTATTTTGTCATCACGCATGGAACAGGTGACCACCATAATGATTGTTGGGTTGAAATTTGCGCGGGATTTCAAGCCTAATCTGCTCTTAACAAAAGCACCAATTTGTTGACTAGGTTTTTCGGCAACAAAGGATTTAGAAATCGTTCAATAGAGATATTAGGCTTTTCATAAACCGAATGTACAAGAAATGGAAAAATACAAGAGTGCAAAATTCTCACACAATTTTACGTGGTTTAGTGGTTAAAATCACTTAGTACACGAGTCACTCTTATTGATCTGTTTAGGACTCTTGAAGAAATTGTTGATAACAATTTCAATAGAGTTTTCACATACAGAAAATCGATCCCTTTAACTGTCCATTGCCCATGTATTTATAGGAGATTCTCATGGACTCTTGAAGAAATTATCTCATAGGGAAGTTAATATGGTAATTGACAAATATGGGTAACTTCCCATTTACTTTACTATATGATTGCCTATTAAATTTATATCTATTATATCGGGTAATAAATGCATAATAAAATCTGGGCCTTTATGAGTCGTATACAGAATCTCCGAGTCTTTTAGGATCCTTCACTGTGCGTCATGACCAGGCTTCTGCGAGCTGAACTTACACGGGTAGCATTCAGAGTTTCACGAACGTGATCTAGGCGATGCATATCTTGAACTAAGTTGTTGAAGCAAGAAATGATCTGGACACTATCTGGTTGTTGTAAGTTGTCAAGTTGACTCGAGATGCTCATTCCAGAGTTAGCAAGATGCTCTATATGTCAGTTTTCTTCATACACTTTTCTGCCAGCTATACCCCGTACTTAGTAATTCTACTCGTATTTTTGGGGTACAACAAAAAATAATTAGAGTGTAATACAACGAGAGGAAAATAAAGAATATCCTTTAGCTATACAAGTTTTTCATGGCCACCCTAAGAGCATGCATTGCTAAGCCATGAATTGAACAACCATGGATTAGGGACACCCAAGGAAAATTGGATAACAAACTTGCAATATCCTCTAATGAAGAACATAGTATTAAAATACATGGATCTCTTATATAAATTAAGTAGAAACTGAAGTCAATCAGTCAGACTCAACATGTGAAGGAAGATCCAATAATAAAAGCACACTTTCTTCTAGGATAATTGAGATACTACCTACAAAAAAGATCAAAATAAGACAACCATGTAAGCTAAAGAGAGTTGAAGATAAACAAATAAGAAAATTGAAAAAAGAGAGAAAAATAAACTTATTTGTGAATATCAACTACTTTATTTGCAATAGCTGAATGGTAGAAACACAACCAAAAGATACATCTATTCAAATAATGAAAACTAATTGTTAGTATTTAAAAAAAATGAATAATAAAATAATATATAAAAAATAGAATAAAAGCAAAAGAGAAACTTATCTGTTATAAATGTTAGATACTTCCAATAATCCACCATAGTCGACAAAACTGAAACAATTCAATAAAAAAAAGACAAACATAACAAATCAAACCTTTGAATATGGGATAATTTCCCTTAAAGCATCCATTGAATAAGGTCCAAGGCCATGGAAGAAGGGGGTCTCACGTAGCAAGCCCGCATGTTCAAACTCCCGAAATAGCCAAGTGTGCAAGGCGCATATGTACGTGAGCCTCGAAGGGGCGAGGGCCTTACATAGGGAGGTCCAACTCGGATTAGGCGTGCACACATACTCCCCACGACCATTTGGCACAACCCTCAATAGGCAAGGGCCTCGCTATGTGAGGCCCAACTCACTACTCGAGTTCGATCACCGTTGTGTGCGTATGTCCATGAGCCTCACATAGCGAGGCCCAACTTGCCTTAGGCATGCGCACATACTCCCCATGACCATTTGATGCACCCCTTGATAGGCAAGGGCCTCGCTATGTGGGGTCCAAATTCACTACTCGAGTTCTGGCACCCCTTGGCTGAGGGACTCGCATAGCGAGGACCAATTGGCCTTACTTGTGCGCACATACTCCCTCGCGACCATTTGACGCACCCCTCAATAGGCAAGGGCCTCGCTTTGTGAGGCCAACTCATTACTTAGGTTTGGCACCCTTGAGGCCCATAGGACCAAGACGCGCGCATGGCATAAGGAGGGCCTCGAGGAGATCCTTGCACAAGGCCTAACGAGGGAAAGGCCTTGCATAGCGAGGCTTAACTTGCTTGGGCATCGTGCATTGAACCACTAGGCACGAAACCCTATTTCACAAAAACACCTCAATGTGGGGGCTGCATTAAGGAAATCCCTTCTACCCTACTGAAGAACCCATAAGTTCTCCAACACTTACAAAAATGTACGGA
Source organism: Humulus lupulus (assembly GCF_963169125.1). Taxonomy (NCBI): domain Eukaryota; kingdom Viridiplantae; phylum Streptophyta; class Magnoliopsida; order Rosales; family Cannabaceae; genus Humulus; species Humulus lupulus. The sequence continues at coordinate 74,991,617 of NC_084793.1, forward strand.
AGCTTGGAGAAAAGGTGTGTCTTTGAAATGTGAGAACGACCATAGGGTACGAGAAACGCGTGCGAATACGGGATGCACGTCCATGAAGGTGGAAAATGTGTGATTCTGACATCCCTATTCGACAAGTAGTGGTGATATGAATTAGTATGAGAAGTGGTAGCATGATCTGCATATGCCTGACCATGTACCAGAGCCGACACCACGACCATTTGCACCACTACGTCTTGCTGCACTACCCTGACAATGTACCTATGTATGTTCTTGTCCCATGGGATCACCTTGTATCAGGGGCCATTAGAGCCCAGCTATAAATAGGCTTCCACCCCTAAGACTAAGGGGTTGGGAAAATTCATGGTATATAAAAGCATTTAAGCAATATACTTGTTTTCCTCCATAGTTAGTGTTCTACTCTCTTCCTTTTCAAGGTTATCATAAGTTCTATTTACTTATTTTTAGTAACACCCTTTGAATTTTCCAACCTTCTATCATTCACGAGTTCTCACTGTTAACAAAAACTATAATAATCAATATACATAGTAAGAAAACTGTGATGACCAAATGGAAAATGATCGTCCAACTAATTGAACTATCATGGGAGGAAAAGAATGCCACTTCTTCAAATTGTCATTGTATATATACTCTTGCATAAAAGAAAATATCTATTTTGAAAGAAGGTAAAAAAAATAATTTATATATAAAATAAAATAACTAATTTTAAATACAAGTAAAAGAAATGATGCTATAGGCAATCAAAGAAATGATTAGATAATATGATTACACAACCATAAAGAAATATAAAAAGAGTAGAACAAATGAAATATGTATATATATATGTATATTAAAATATATAGGGTTTTTTTGTCAAATATATATAGCAATGCATATAAGTATATAAAAATATAGGTGAGTGATCAAGTCACCAAAAAATTGGTAAACGTATACGCTATGTTCGCACATGATTTCACATATGAAATTGATATGATACTCTTATCAATCAATTTTCTCACATATTTATGTCTTAGACTTATATGTCTAAACTTCTCATTGTAAATCTTGTTGTAAGCTCTAATCAAAGTAGCTTGATTATCACAATGTATTAAATCATCGATACATCATTCACAGCTCTTGGTATCTCAAACATGAGATCTCTTAACCATTCAACTTCTTTGCCGATTGCTGCTAGAGCTACAAACTCAGATTCCATGGTTGAGTGACATATACATTTTGTTTATAAGAAACCTAAGAAACTACACCCCCACCAAGGGTGAGCACCCAACTGGTTGTGGAGAGATTATCTCCTACGACAGATATCGAACTTGCGTCGGTATATCCCTCAAGTACCTTAGGAAACATAGAATATTGGAGGCATAACTCTTTGGTCCTTTTAAGGTATCCAAACACTCTTTCAATCACCTTCCAATGTAAGATACTTCGATTTATAGTAAATGTACTAAGTTTACTAACATCAAATGTAATGTCTGCTCTATTACAATGAGGGACATACATCAAACTCCCAATTGCACTTGCATACTCTAGTTGAGTCACCGATCTCCCTTCATTCTTTTCAACCTTTAGACTTGAATCGAAGGGTGTGTTTGCCTCTTTGATATTGAGATGATCAAAACTTGTCAAGTATTTTCTCAACATAAGGAGCTTGACCTAAGGCATATCCATCAATACTCCTTCTAACTTTAATACCTAAAATGGTATCAACCTCTTCAAGGTCCTTCATCTTCAAGTTAGAAGATAGAAACCTCTTTTTTTCTTTTAAGCACTTCATGTCATTACTCAATATCAACATATCATCAACATATAGACACACTAACATGACATAGTCATCAGTCTTAGAATATAAGCATGTGTCCACACTATTGGGTCTAAACCCATCCAAAACAATGGCCTCATTAAACTTCTCATGCCATTGTTTACATAATTGCTTCAGACCATAGAATGATTTGACAAGCCTACACACTTTATGTTCATTCTCCTTTAGAGAATACCCTTCCGATTGTTCCATGTACATCTCTGCATCGAGGTTACCATTTAGGAATGTCATCTTGACATCAATTTGATGAACATTTAAGTTGTGTATTGGTGATAAGGCAAACAACAATCTTATAGATGTTGTCCTTGCTACCAATGCATAGGAATCAAAGTAGTCTATGCCCTCCTTTTGTCTAAACCCTTTTGCCACCAATCTTTCCGTGTAGGCTTGAATGGTCCAATTAGTATTGTACTTCTTTTGAAATACCCACTTACACCCTATTGGCTTTTACATGCTGGTAAAGTAAAGAAAAGGCTGTGGGGGGGGGGGGGGCACGTGAGGATCTACCAGAATGCTTTGCCATCCTTAAGTATTACGATATGAAGCTTAACGCCTTAAAGATCTTGTTTGGGGTAAGCTCGGGAAAGTTTCTTTGTTTCATTGTCAATGTAAGAGATATAGAAGCCAACCTAGAGAAAATCAAAACTTTGATCAACAAGAAATCCTTCACCAAGATAAAGGAAGTACAAAGTCTGATGGGAAGGATTACAGCACTCACGAGATTTGTCTCAAAATACACCGACAAGTGTGTACCATTTTTTAACTTACTAAGGGGAAATAACAAGTTTGAATGGACTGAAGAATGTGAAAATGCTTTCCAAGCACTTAAGGAACACTTGGCTAAACCTCAAATCTTATCGAAGCCAATCGATGGGGAAACTCTATACATGTATCCTGAAATTACTCAACACGTGTTAGTGCAGCCCATATCCGAGAAACAGATAGAATCCAACATCTAGTGTATTACTTAAGAAAAAGGCTGGTCCGGGCATAATCATAGTACCCACTAATTGAAAAACTGGCCTATTTTTTGTTGCTCACAGTGAGGAAATTAAGGCCTTTCTTCCAGGCTCATCCTATCATAGTTTTAACCAATCAACCTCTCAGACAAGTTCTGGAAAAACCAAAGGCATCTGGTCGACTACTTAAGTGGGCTGTCGAGCTCGGGCAGTATGAAATGACCTACCAGCTAAGGACTACTATCAAAGGACAAGCACTAGCAAAATTTGTTGCTGAATGCACAGGAGTATCATAGGAAACCGAGATGCAAAAAGCACCAAAAAAAGATGAACAAATCTGACCAACATGGAAGCAATTTGTAGATAGATCATCAAATGAACACAACCTTGGAGTTTGAATAATTTTAATCACTCTTGGAAGGCATCGCATTCACTGTGGCCTAAGGTTTGGATCTGAGCCTCCAACAACGAAGCAGAAAATGAAGTCCTGCTAGCAAGATTGCGACTTGCTAGAGACGTAAAGCCTTGTCGATAGAGATTTGTAGTGACTCGCGACTAGTCGTGAACCAGATGCTAGGTGAATACCTAGCTCGAGGCATGAAAATTTTCTATTATTTCAGCAAAGTTAAAGATTTTCTGGCACAATTCAAGAAATTTATTATACAACATGTGTCCTATGACAAAAATTCCAATGCAGATGCCCTAGAAAAACTCACAAGTGGGAAGGATGCAGACA